>NW_021853375.1:39968-60021 GCF_003651465.1 Formica exsecta
GTTTTTTTTTTTTTTTTACACAGTCTGTGTCACTATGTTCATTAATTTACTTGCATAGATTCTCATTGCATCTCATTCATTTTTAAGAATACACATGTGTATACATTAGTCATCTACATGTACATTAACTATTAATTTATATATTACTAATTATTTTTTTTTGTTAATTAGTACCACGATATGCATGCACTTATGACTTATTAATAAGTTGAAGCTTCTCGTAACTGTACTTGCGTATATTACTTAGGTAGACGCATTCTTGATCGAGATTGATCAATTTCCAATTATAATCACGTAATTAGAGGCGTCCCCGTCCCGATATCCGTGCGTTGCAAATCCGCTAATACACTTGGAGAATTGAGGAAGTCCACGGGAATGAAGAGCGTTCGGTAAGCTCGTCGGTAATTAACCCGTTCAACCGTCAGCGCGATATCTAAATCTCAGTACACCACTGTATTAGGGTATATCCCGCGGAGAGTGAGGCATTTCTTCTCACGCTTATTCCGTATAATCGACCGGCCACGAGGTAACAGAGATAGTAAATGGAGCGAGGGGGAATCCTTCTCGAAAGGGACGATCAAGAGAAAGAGTGAGATAGAGAAAAAAGAGAAGAGAGGAAAGAAGAGGAGCACGTCATCCTGAACTTTCTTCTCTCCGCGAGTCCGCCAGCAGTTTAAAGGGTAATTACTATGTACGGGGAAATATAAGCGAGTCGTGTCACGCGTATGCGTGCACGCGTACTTACGCACACGTGGCGTGGTAGGCGCAAACCGGAGACGGGTTAGACTTAATTGCGAGAGACACCGTTAACGTTGAAGTACCGCTCGGCAACTTTCAGTGTCGACTAAACGGCCCGGTTTTCCCGAGGGACGCACGAGGGAGATTCGCGGCGATTTATGCGGAATAGAGAGACAGTCGCCAGTCATGTCACACGGTGTCGCGACAGACGTGGATCCGGATGGATATGATCCTCTTATCCAACGTGGATCGTGCGAGAGTCGGAGCTGAATTCGCGCGGAGATGCGGAACTCCCCGAGAGACCTTCTTTTGTTAGAGAAGCTAACGGACGCGTAGATCTAGCGTTTGGAGATGAAGAGAGAATGTAAATAGCGATATATATACTTGATTAAATTCCTGGGTACCGTGCTCGTGATGATACCATCTCGCAGACGGTTGCACGCAGACGCACCTAGATATATACATCCGGTAGAGAATATTATTCGGTACTTTGTTATCGATAGCGATAGCGTTGAGTACGTGCACGTTGATCAACATAAAGTAGAAATTGTGTTTCTAAATTTCATTAAAGCTACTTGCGTACATTGTTGCATGCGTATTACGAGGAATTTTAGAAAGCTACATTTATATATCTTTCCAGACGCGTTGTGTGGTGAGAAAATTAGAAATTTATTTCATGCAATTTTCTTGGCAAGAGCGTTAAATTTATGTGAAATTGGCGTTTCGTAAACTTTTACGAATCATGAAGCGACATGTTATTTTACGTAATAACGGAGAGCAACCGGTGCCTCCTATCTTCTCTCACTTCGCGCAGTTTCGTTAACTCATCGCGATCCACGTAGGTAATTGCGCCGGTTACTACGCCATTATTTACGAGGCATCGTACGGTTAAGCGTAGAAGCGTAAAATTCTACAGCCAGCGACCTCGTCGAAATGCAAAACGGCCGGTTTGTGAAATAATTAGTATACATAATTGGTTCAAGGTTACCAAGCATCGTTGCCTTCAGTCGTAGATGTAATGTCTCCACGTACGTTTATATATCGCATTATATCATCCTTTTTTTTTTCATAAACGAGTGCTTGAAGATATTTTAATTAGCAAAAATGTTATTATTGACTGGATTCTATACGACAGTTTCCGTCCATTTAAAAAATCTGATCGAGAGATAATTGCGATTTATAGACGCAGGGCAACTTATATACTACGTCTATCTAGTTGCTTCATATAGCAAAAATTAAGGCAGGTACAACAAATCAACTGAAAAATGCGAGCAAATGATGGGTTGTCATCGGTTGTCATCGATTAAAATCAGTTATTCATATATAATACCGTTAAAAGTTTATATATCCTGTAATGAACGGGGTTTGTTAGTTTAATAGCATGTAATATTACTTGAAATTATTGCCACACGTTGTGCATAAAACATTCCCTTGGCATTTTTTTGTGTTACAGTTTTTTTCTTATTTTATCTTAAACGATATTTACAATCGATTATCACCCGGCATATTATAATGTACATGTAGTTGCACATAATTATTAATCAAAACATCTCTCTTCATGCAAGAAAGACATTCATCGTCTGATACAATCATCTCTCTTATTCAGCATCATCGGAGAAAATCAGAAAAGTCAAGGGATACAAAAAAGAAGTCACTTGCATTCTATTTGTTCTCGTATAGGGAAACCTCATGTAGTTAGCTTCATATAAAATATTAATAGCAGAGTGTCCCTCATCTTTAATCTTCTTTTTACAACGTCGCGAAGGCTATAATAGCGTAGTTATTATACTTTGCAGCATGATGAGACAACTGGAATACAAACGGTGGGGCGTTGTCACTGTGGAAGAGACTTAATATACATTTAGATTGTGTTCCTGAAAGATTCTCATTGCCAGTCGATACGCTGGATCGCACAGAATCGTTGGGAAGCATCGAATCATGCTACGTTGGCAGCGTGACGAAAATACGGTCGCGATTGTTCGCGCGAATCCGATCGGAACTATTGATACGCGGCGAAGGGTTAATTGAAGAGCACGTACATTGCACACCTTCGACCCGACAATCCACCCGATGATACTACAATTCTCGTACAAATAAGTAGGATACGAATAAAAGCGAAAGTTCGAATAAATATTTCTGCGATGAAAATGTCCGCGCTTCATGAAAAATTATAACAGTTTTGTTAACATCTTAAAAAGTTTTATATTTTTTTATAATTTTTCATCTCTTAAAAATATAAAGAGTGAGAATTGTTATCTAAAATTAATACACCTTGATAAAAACTTTAATTAAATATAAAACTCTATTAAAAATTTAATGTATATATTTCTGCGATGAAAATGTCCGCGCTTCATGAAAAATTATAACAGTTTTGTTAACATCTTAAAAAGTTTTATATTTTTTTATAATTTTTCATCTCTTAAAAATATAAAGAGTGAGAATTGTTATCTAAAATTAATACACCTTGATAAAAACTTTAATTAAATATAAAACTCTATTAAAAATTTAATGTATATATTTCTGCGATGAAAATGTCCGCGCTTCATGAAAAATTATAACAGTTTTGTTAACATCTTAAAAAGTTTTATATTTTTTTATAATTTTTCATCTCTTAAAAATATAAAGAGTGAGAATTGTTATCTAAAATTAATACACCTTGATAAAAACTTTAATTAAATATAAAACTCTATTAAAAATTTAATGTATATATATTTTATTTGCTTCAATAAAAGGGCATAAAATTAATTACAACTGATATAACAAATATGTTCACACACATATACATGTATGTATACATACAATATGTTACATTATACAATTCTTTTTTTTTATATATAAAAGTAATATATCACAATATATATACACTTTGCTATAAACATAACGTGTAATTTTCTCAAAATTCGGATTAATTATCGTTTAAGCTATCAATCTCACTAAATAGATATATTAAATATAGTACAGAATTCTTTATTAGCGGCAGCAAAACACGCGTAAAGAAAGGAAATAACAGTTTACGAAAGTAATGATTATAAAATTAACACTCTGAGCATCACACGCCCGCGATGAGTGAGAGCTCGAATCTTAACAATTAACGATAATTGGGTGCAATCATTGCGGTACTGTTTCGAGCATCTTCATTAACTTCAACAGCTATATAAGTATATATAATATGCGAAACGCATACATGTTTAATAGGTCGTCTTCAACTCATTACAAATCAGTATTTCGTCTCTAAACTATTCGATGATTACATCAAGTTGACTCATACGTTTCATAATCTTAGAAAATTCTATTACATGTCAATCAGTGTAATTTTATGTAACGTATCTGTTTATAATTTTTTGCACGAGATAGACACAAGAATTTAGATATAAAAGATTAAAATGACATTGAAACACGCGATATTTCAATCTCTTACTGTAATGGTCGCGTTTCGAGTAATCGCTTTTTTTGTACCAATTTGCTTGGACAATTACTTACCTTTGTGTAAATTGGATGAAGAGGTTTTCTTGCCAGGAATGCGCCAGGGAATTTCTCGTAATTAACAGAGACGACGCAAGACAACTTTTGCGATTATTTGGCGCAAGCGTAAAAAAAGCAGCTCATTAAGCAGAAACATTTTCTTGGCGACCGAGGAGCGATCTACCTTTTGTCTAAAATGTCTCGTAGATCGTGACGATTGAATGACCGCAGAGTGTTGGAGCGTGAGATGACATCGGTGGGTCGACGAAGAAAACGAGCAGGAACAAATCGACGCGATCGGGTGACCTGCGCTCAATGCGATTTCGAACTTATTGTTACACCGCGACGACCCTGATCGCCAGGATCGCTCTTCTTGGATCAACGAACTCCGGGTAGAATCGAGCGTAGTAATCCGGGTAGTAATCTTTGACGATCTACAAATAAAGTATTATGTTAGAATTAAAAAATGTATTTGATATTTTAAAAGAGTTCTTACAGTTATAAAAAAACTTTCCTGCGTCGTACATTTTAAAGAATTTCTACTTTAAATATTATATTAATAATAATTAATCCTAATTGTGTGTATATGAATGTATGGTGTCCCCGTGTTTAATTTAATTAAGTAAATATATGTTATAATTAATTAATTTTATTTAATAATAGTTATATATACTATTTTTTAGAATTTCTTCCTGTATTATTTTGAAAACTATCAGTTAATATAAAATTTAAAAAAACCAGCAAATCTTTAAATGTATTTTAAAAAAATATTATTTTTCTCTGTTATTGTTAAAATTAATGTCTAATCTTCAGTCGAATATTTTCATCATCAAGTCGAGTATTTTCTGGACATGTTGCTCTAAACTTTGCGCACGTTACTTGGATTTGGATGAATTAGCTTCATTAGATCAATCGATACATGGTATAATTAACAATTTATCGTTAATTACCAGAAATAGGTTATCGATATACGCGAGCGAATATCACGAGTGTCTTGATAGGCGTCTGCAAACTTTCAAAAGCAAAGATTAGTATAACGATAGTTTTAATACGTTCCCCATATGTCGATTCTTATTGATCCTCTTTCGATTAAAATGCACCGTTGTGCCTAACGGCGTCTTAATTTTAATTATGTTACCGTAAGATGCAACACACACATGCACACAAATTGTGATTCTAGAATGTCTAATACTACAAATTATCATCAGAAACTTGTTTCCTCCAAATTATTCCGGTCCTCAATCTGCTAAGCATTTTGAATAATAAGATGTAACATAATTCTTACATCATTCATGAACATTTTTTGGTAGCTATTGGCCTCTAAAGTCTGTATGCCTATGTGAATGCTCTGGCAACCATCATACACAATCAATCGCTTTGAATAGTCGCAATTATCTATGGTTAAATTGGATCTATTGTATTTGGAAAAAAAAAAAAACGATTTAAAATTATTTATCAATGCATTCACGACCGATATACGACAAATTATAGCTATAAATAAATATCGGCCGATATTGCGTGATAACGTAACTATGCATACAGTATATGTATATAATTTTAATATCTTTCTATAACTATAATCATCTCGTACTTTTCTCTTATTGCAAAGCCTGCAGAAAGTAACAACACATTTCATGCGTTTTGCATGTTACATTTCATTATTATGTACATGTATATGAGTGACTCAAAGTCCCACATTTTATTTTAATAACAAAAAATATGAAAATAATAAGATATAATTGCCCTATCCTTTATTTATTTTTATTTATATATAATAAGATATATACACTCAAAAAAGTGGTATTGCAACTACAGCAAAAATTTTCTGGGTGCGCAAAATTAACTGAGGTATATAAATGATTAGCAAATACTGTGATATCGCATATGTTTCGCATTTAATCAATCTAAGTGACAGAGACAGGATTTATATCTGAACTCTTTGTGAAATTTAGAAAGAATGTTTTTCTGTGGCGCCTATCCATGTTAAGGCCAATCATACTTGTTATAAAGTTTGGCTGTGGTACACAGAAAAAATTAGCGGCAAGAAACAAATGAATATATAACCCAATCTATCTAGCTCTTTTAAACAATTTCTCTCAATTTTTCGATGCTGCAGTTATAATTGGCAGTTATATTTCTCACAAAGATCGTTCTAGCTGTAGTATCGAAACTCATATTTATCCAATGCAGTGATTAACATTTGGCAATGGGACCTAAATTTTCTAGAAGATATTATTAGAATATTGCTGCTATAAATTCTATATGTAACAGACAATATTCTAACAGATACAAAAAATAGCGATAAATTTTTGCTGTGACACCTAGAAATTTACCTATATCAGCAAGACATTTTTTTGAGTGTATTATTATCTTTAATTTCATTATTTTATATAATATTCACATTAAAGTTCATGAAGAGAAAAGAAAAATAATTCTTCGCAGTGAAAGAAGGCGAAAGAAGAGAAGAAAATTACACGTCCTTAGTACAAATTGGCACTTCCGCCGTATAATTATTCAGTTATATTCATATATAAATATAATTGTACAATTCATTGTGAATAATTGCTTATAGCCTTTCTTATCTGCCGGAACTCATTCTTTATGGATCATAAGTTAGACTTACATCTGCAATACATTTTATATACGTTAAATTCAGTTGCAAAAAATATGTTTATTTTATATGAATGTGAATAATTCTAATCTGTTTATCATCACGATTGACAATCTATGAAAAACTGAATCATTACTCGATATACATGCAGGGGTGCTCTGACGATTGTCTTTTTTCTTTCGCAAACAGCACATATGTGCGAGATGTTTGTGTGCGTATATATATGTATAGGTATAGGTATGACTATATCGTTTCGCATATATAGAATATAAATTTTTTTCAACCGGCGAGTGTAATTATTCGAGCGGGATTGATCTATATTATACGTATCGGCCTTTCTCTATCTACATGTATTATCTAGCGGTGCGAGGATTAGCGATCTATCTGTCGGCTTCGCGCGATCTGTTCATCAATCTTATCTACCCATCTATCTACATACCGTATTATATGTTGACAGATAAACTCTTCTATGAAAGAGTGATGTTATCCATACCGTATAAGCTTTCATCATCGGTGCCCATTTTTTCAAAAACGATTCTTTAAAAGATGCAACTTTTCTCGCATTTTGAAACAATGCACACACTTTGCCAAGATCATCAGTCGGGATGCATTTGCCAGTTTTTCGCATCAGTAATAAAATTAGCAGAAAATAACAAAGAAAACGAAAGATGAGAATCTATTGAACCGTGACAGCAAATGACCATGAAAACGTTCAAATAGAATTCAAAGTCGAAAAAAATGAAAATTTCCTTGCTTCTTATCGATATCAGAGTATATCGACATTGCATTAAATAACGTTATAATTTCTTTTTTTTTAGTCAACATTATACTAAATATACATATAAACTTATTAATAATATAAGAATATTCTAAAAATGGTGAGAGAAATTCTAGTTTAAGGATGTTTTGGCTATACAATAGTAGCAAAAAACTGTCAATATTAAAAAAAAAAAACATATTTCTTACATTTATACTGTTTGAAAAATCAAATAAATAAATTTGGATTATAAATAGAATTAAAGTATTACAAAATAATATAATTTTTAACGTATTCGTAAAAAAATAGTTGTAATATTAATATTTTTCCTGATTTATGACAAAAACTTTTGATCGTGAATCCCCCATGAAATCAACTGTAAGAAACAAAAAAAACGAGTAATTTGCAGAAAGACAGAAAGAGACATAACATTTTTTTACAATTTTTAGTAAATAATTCTTAAACGAGTAAGTGAATCTAAATCAAATTTTATACAAATATTTATTAGTTTTCTTAATATATGTGAAAATTTCTATTTCGTTGGCAATGTTTTTTTCTTGTTAAATTTGTCAATAAGTGCTTCAATACGATTTTCCATAAAAATCAATACTAATTTTAAACTTAAATAATTTCCAAACCGTTAAGAGAATTGTGCTCAGGTTTTGCACAGATATTCAGGAGAAATAGTAGAACAGTCTACGAAATTTTCATGCTTTTGTCAATGTTTTGGCATATGACATACATCCTTAAACAAAGCTTTTATTTGTAAAACAAATGATTATTTATCGAAATGACGTATCATGTGTATGTGTGTGTGAAAGATACTGCTACTAAAAATATTAGAAGACCAAATAATTTGAGTATCTCTTCTAATTGTTGAAGGCGAAAACTTCTTCAGAAGCGTATCCGGTGAATGTCGGGTATTGACGTGTGCAGAAATAATGAAGAAAGATGAGGCGGTGGGCGTATATCTCGTGATTTAATTATAAGTTACCAGCAAGAGACTCATGGTCGCTTTTAGTTTTATCCGGCGCGAATGCAATTCGTTAAAATGAAAATTGTATGGCGAGATGCCCCGGAGGAAGGATAATTATTAAATTAATTTCACTGTAAGATACTATCTGATAGGCATCCGGCGTGGATTTAGCAGGGTTCGATAGTCGGTGTTATTGATGCAATTAATTATCAATTGCTATCAAAATTTAGTTTTAATTACAACGTGTAGAATATTCCATTTGTAGGTGTGTAAATTATAAACTGTATCTTGACGTGTTGTGATTCTTATGTATATAGTCAATCTTATAAAAAATTATATAATTATGAATGTCTCTCTCTTTATTATAATTTATATAAACGATATATTAATAATAAAGCGTTTTTACTTTCAATAAATATAAAATTTTAAAAGATGATGTATTGGGAGAAAAAATGTAATAAGAGATATGCTATTATATGATATTTAATATGTGAACTAAATAGTGCACACGGACTCTTAACGACAAAATGAATATGTCGATGATGCTATTTGAAAATGTAATTTTAAGCTTTGTAAAAAAGGTGCCTCGCAATCTTCACAGAAGATGCTTTCTAACGCGATCGAGAGAATCGCGTGACTGTACACTCCCTCGCCCATTACTTTAGCCCTTATTCATCGGCATGCTTTTGCATCGTTCCTTCGTAGCCGATATTGCACATTTTACAAGGTAGTCACATAAATCTATTTAAATATATAGTCTAAGAAAATATTTCTCCATTAAAATTGCAGATTAAAGCGAGTATTAAATTGAACCCCTGATCGCTCATTTTTATTTATCTTAAAAAATATTTCTGCAATCTCTTTTTTTTTTATTTTCGAAGAAAAAAAATATTCCGATACTTATGAATCATTGAACTTTCTCTAGGTCACGAACTTTTTACTTTCTACTTCATTCAATCTTCAACCCCATTCATCTCTTACTGTGCATAACGGTGTGTTTCTCATAAGAAGATAGTTAATTGTCTATGTGCAAATCTTAATTGAACAATCTAATAATTTTAACGAACCTTTCACGTATACAAATTGGCTTCTGTTTCGTTATCGACTTTATAGATCAAAAAGATTTTACATTGTTCTGAATGCGTTGTTCTCCTTGCTTATGCAATTTAATTGAAATTGTTGCAACAATATAACATTGTCGAGAGAGTGTAAAGTTTCAATAGATATTTTTTCTATTGAAAGTTTTTTCTATATTTACTTTTCTTAATAACATTATTACGTGTATTACGTAAAGAACGTTTGGCTTGGAGTTCTCGCGGTCACACGGAAAAAATGAATTATCTTGTAATCAGCACCATATCTTACTTAACATAAGATGATAATTATAAAAAAAATCACGAATGTATCGTATACTTTTTATCTCACTCAGCATTCAACTCGACGTTCAATACATAATTATTCCTGGTAGAACACTGTACCTATTCAGGAAGTAAATTTTATATTTAAGTAATTGACTTTTTTATACTTTAAGATTTTTGTCGCTTCCTCTCAAAGAGTAACGAAGCGTCTTCCAACACACGTCGCTTTATCTGAAGAATCTACGGAGGTCGAGGACTCTGCGTGCCTCGAAGGCCAGCACAGTTTATGCATAGAGAGGTCGGTTGAGGTTGGACGTGGTTAATGAGCTGTTAAGAGACAGAAGAGGAACAAGGGCAGGCCCTCCGCCGCAAGGTGGATCGGATTTTTAAGACGCTTCTCCGTACAACGGAAGCGACGGTTGCCCGATCCTCCGCTTTCCCGTGGATTTCCGAACGTAATCTGCTAGGTGCTCCCATCGATTATCCTCGTCTGCAAGGTACGTACATTCTTCTCTAACCGCGCGTTAAAGATCCACGTTGGCTTTCGAGTCGTGCATCTCGCAATTGCCCTCGCAAGAAACGTTTCGTTCGATTTCACTGAGGCTCGCGCATTTTTCCACCCGGATGTTGAGCGTGGAACGAGCCGGGTAAACTGCGAATCGCGCAACAACTGCCATAGAAGTCCGTTGCGTATTTGGGATATCGTGTAAAATAGCAGATGAGCGTTTGCACTCGTCTCATTTCAATACGAATTGAGATGCTTGATTAATTCTCGTGAGAGAAGATTCGAGGCAAACCGATAAACATTCGTGAATCTTGAGTCGTAACTTAAATAGCTGTGTATGCGGCTGAATTAAAAATTAGTCTTAGCCTGAGAATACTATGAGATTTCAAAATACCGGATTAAAAGTCAATTATAAAATTGTTTATAATAATTGCAAAAATAGAAATCAAATTAAAAAAAAATTTTATATATATCTTAATATTTGCGCAGAAAGAGAAATTTTAAATGCGATCTCTAACAAAACGGAATAAAGTTTTAGTTGTATTAAAAATTTATTCATTTTCTCTCTTTCTTATTTTTACATTAAAAAATTTTAAAATATATAAAAATAAAAAAAGTTTATACTTCTACTTTCAAATTCTTTTATGTTGAGATAAAAATGGTTTGATGCAATTATAAAAAAAGGCCCTTCTGAAGATTATACTCCGTTTCATAAAATATACATGACATTAATTTTTACATCGCATATAATGTACATGTAAAAACGAGCGAAAAATTTCGCCGCGGCGTAAAGTGCTCGGAGCGCATTCACGTTGTATACCTCAACCTTGGCAGGTTCTTCTTAAGAAGATTAAGCCTACGGGTCAATATATACGAGCGGTCGTCTAACCGCGCGTTAAAGGATGCCTCTCCAAGCTTCCGAGTGGAGCTCTTCGTAGTTTTGCCCAAGAGGAAAATCCTGCTCTACTTTATACAGCAGGATTGACTTTTACGAGGGAACGACGTGGCACGAAGAAAGACGCCATCCTTTCTCACGGATTATTCCGAGAGAACTTGTTCCTTATGTATTACGAGCGGCCTAACGCCAGGGCGTTTATTACAATCTAAAAGTGGAGATTCCAGAAATTAGAATGTATTTTAAATCACTCGAGAAGAAAAGTCAGTCTAAGTTTAGACTACCGTTTATCGTGAAACGTATTAAATATAATCTTGCTAACTTGCAAGTTTATATCCTTATTCACACAAATATTAAACTCTAATGTTTTTTTTAAATTTTATTTCTATAATTAATTTGCTTATCATTTTAATGACATAAATGTATAAAAATTTATCATTGTTATAGATCTAAAAAAATTGCTCTAAAGCTTAGTAGCATCAATATGATAAATTAAGCAGAATTTTTGATATTATTTAAATTGACGTTCTCTGGTGAATAGAATCTGATGAAAAGTTCTTCATCATTGCATACATATGCACCTATAAACTTGAGAATTTCGCAGACAATATATAATTAGAATTGGAACTAATTAAGATTCTAAATAGAACTACGTCGATTGAGATTGTGATCGCTGAAAAATGTTTCTACAATTGAATTTGCTTGTATGTATACGAGATCTACATTTTTAAATTCGTCTAAAACAGATCACGGGCCGGTTGGACAAGATGATGCATCAACCTAGGCCGTTTCAAGGTTTCGAGACAGCGCAGTATCGTAACTGTGCAGAAGGTCCGTTTATATGCGCTTCGCTTAGCTGTACACACTGTAATCAGCTGTTCCGAAAGTTCACACAAACTCGAACAATGGGTCGTAGAAAGAAGCCAGCGCGGCGCTTTGCACAGCGCACTTTGCCAAACTGCTGCGTCACTGAGGCTATCGTGGGTTTCGATCGACCCCATGCATATTACGGGGCATAATCGTCGCGAAGCAAGGCTGCTGTCCCGTTTAACCCTCATTCTGCAGAAAATACATAATAAGAAGCCACGAGGCGCACAAGGACGCCTAAAGTGGATGTTGTCTTCCAAAGCGATCTTGTTCAAGGAAAACGACGCGGTGCTATTGTCTGCCATGGCTGTGGAAAAAATAGAAGATAAAAAAACAGAGAAGAGACGACGACAATTTTGATTTGATTGAATCGCGCGAAGTTGAAAGGAGTGCGAGGCACCGTTTAACCGACGCGTTTTTTCGACGCTTCACACGGTAATATCCTTTTAGTAATGCATTTGTCGCGCTTAGTGTTTAGAGACACTAGAAACCTAGATTAAAAGATAATGAAAAGCGGATTATCTGTAAATCACTAACGGCAAATGTAACGGACAGAGATCGGTTCGACCGCTTCTCAGACGAGTAGCAGTATTCCATTGTCATTACAGTATTTGCGCGGTTTGATGTAAATTCTTACAGCCGAGCGATCGAGAAAATCGTGGCTTCTACAAATTTAATCGCGTTTAAATCACTATAATTGAATCGACAGATAAACAAAAATCATCACTTATTTGGCTATCAAAAGTTACCCGCGTGCGTAAAAAATATTGCGCATAATATAAAATTAATATATATTTAATTAAAATGATTAATTAATTATACCTCAAAATATAACATAACAGAAATATAATAGTATAATGAAAAATATAATACAATAAAATTATATAAAATATTATACATATATATAATTTATTGTGCGTGATCAGATTAGCGTTTTAATCTCTTAATTGTGGTTCTGGGAGCAACGTTTTTAGATTAAAGTTTAAATCAATTCCTAGTCAAATAGTCTCGTAATTACGGAACAATGTAGCATTTATTATCTATCCTTACCGTCTATTATTTCCTTTTTTAATTTACGACGGTGCACGCATGTTATCCGATTCATTTCGCGCAACGGATTAGCGTTCCACGAATTAACAGCTTCTACCTTATACACAAGGAAGTCGGCACGATTCTATCGTCAAGGCAGATCGTCAAGAATAAGAATGCACGCGATCGTGGAAAGAAGATTCAAGATTGCAATTTTCTGGTACTCGCGCGGCGAGTTCCGAAGCGCACATCCGCGACGCATCGCTTAACTTCTCCGTATTCAGGATGTTTCCCAAAGCTGTTACTGACTTTCGGAATGGAATGTTAACAAGCGTTGAATCGCAATTCCCTACCGACAATAGGAAAAAAAAATTATTTGCGGCCCAGATGTTTACCGACAATATTATGAGACAATATTGATATTACCAAAATATACGTATTAAATTTAATTATTTTAAATCATCCTAAACTCTCTTGCAGAAGACGTCGATCTTTTTATCAGCGATCCTTAGACTATTCAATGGGTACTACGCGCATCTCTTTAAAGGTTCTCACGAGTAATTCCTTTTTATACGGCCGTGTTTACCGTTCTTCTGTTTGTTACGACCCTTTATGATTGGTATAGTATCTGAAGATCCGTGTGCATGGAAATAATAAATTTTTTAAATTGTTTTATAAAGAAAATTTTAAGGAAAAATATAGACAAGTCACAATTAAATGTATAAAAAGGATTTATTATAAATTGATTATATTGGAAATTAAGACTTTAAACAAAAGATGATATTAAATTACATTGCATAAAAAATGTTTTTCGAATATTTGATTATGATCTTTAAGAGGTCTTCCTAGTTTGATACTTTGAAAATGAGGCGATTTCTGGGAATTTTTTTTTAAAGGAAAGTATAAAACATATTAATTCTAAACTTTGCACGTTTATTAAATAACATTTCAAGTATATCCTGAATTTTTTCAAACAAAAATATTTGTTTGTTTTGTAGTTATAATAGTTCAATTAGGGTGTCCCAAAAAAAAATTGTTGTTCGTGGCGAATATGATTCCAGCCGTTATAGTCACCTGAAATAAAAAAATCAAAAAGATTCTTAATCTGTATAAATGTGGCTATCGTGTGAACTAGAATTAAATTGATATTTGCAAAATTCGAATTTTGCGACTTACAAAACTAACCAATTTTTTGGTGAAAAATGAAATTTTTCTTTAAAACGCTGCCATTTTTTTATTTTTCAATATTTTTTTTTTCTAGTTCACGCGATAGCCACACTCATACAGATTAAGAATCTTTTTGGTTTTTTTATTTCAGATGTCTATAACGGCTGAAATTATGTTTGCCACAAACAACAATTTTTTTTTAGACACCCTGGTTGGACTATTATAACTCCGAAACAAATAAATATGTATGTTTAAAAACAATTCAGGATATACTTGAAATGTTATTTAATAGATATGTAAAGTTATGAATTAATACGTTTTATATTTTTCTTTAAAAAAATTCCCCAATATCGACTTATTTTTAGAGCATCAAACTAAGAAAACCCCTTAATTTATAAAAAATATGTTAGATAAATATATTGAAAAGTATCTTAATAACAATCACAGTCGACAATTACCCCCTTGACTGAAATCTTGATTTTCTAGCATGCGATTCTGCGTGAACGCACCGAGTCTGTGCTTTCAATTCATCGTTATCTCTTAATTATCTTTCATTAGCGCGTTTCTGCGTTATGCTAGACTTGTAGAGACGAAATCTCTCGATCGCTCTCTCTCTCACCGCTTAATATAGTTTTAATACCGTGTAAAAGGAGGTGTATAACATAGCACTCACGTCTTCTTCTTCTCCGAGCCGTGCCGTATTCGGTCGCCGATCTTGACCTCTGCTCTCGCGAAATCATCCGTACTGCAATAATTTATCGCTACTACAGCTCTCGTGTTTTCTCTCTCTCTCTCTCTCTTTCTCTCGGCCGATAGGTAGGAAAGTATTTTAAGTCTCTCGATCTAGATCGCACGGCGAGGGAGGGAGGGAGGCGCCATTCCTTCGCAGCCCTGGGAATCGAACCCGGAACCTTGACGGCTCCCTCTCTTCTCCCTCTTCTCCTTACCGTACCGCATCTTTCTCGGATCCGCGCGAAACGCAAGGAAGTCTCTCCCTGCCGTCAATTTCGTCAATATCGCTGGGATATCGTTTCCCGTTATGCGAACGCGCAAACTCGCGGGAGCCTCTCTCGAAACCGCGGCGTGCTTCGCATTCAATATTCCTCGCGCATCTCGTTTGCCATGGTCTTATTGTTTTCGACTAGTCATCATTACGTTTCGCCTAATGTATACCTTCGTAAACTCAGCGTTTTGCGAAGAACATAACATAATGTTGCGTATAGGGAATATATTACCCATGGGGCCGGTGTACTGTGGTTAAGTATAATAATACGAGGTCAAAGTTCCATGATCTTAACTTCAGAGTTCGAAGTAAATTCTATCACTAAACTTTGTTTATGAATAGGCTAAGTGTTTTTGCTATAAGAAATCGAGATTATAAGCCAATCTTGTTCATTACGCCTCGCTTCTTCGTCCATACCTCTTTACAGTAGCGGCTACTTCGCTCTGCGAAACTACCCCTTGCAAGAAACTCCTTCTCCGTCTCTTTCCGTTATGCGAGCACTGAGTTGCCGAGAGTTTGTTAAAACACGTGGAGATGGTACAAAATTCTTGCCCGAAAACGAGCCAATACATCGCTCTCGTTAATTTCATACAATTTTATTTCCGAATTAATTTATACACTTTTCTACAAAAGTTATACTCTTTTAGAGTTTATTCGCTTTTTTCTGTTTATCTATACTTATTTAGCATATATAGAGATTTTACAAGGCGAAAAAAGAACTATTCGTAGTAAAGTTTATTTATGTTCCTAGTAATAAAATTTTTTGCAAGGATCAAAAAGAAAAATAGAACTTCGCGATAAGAACGTCAGTTTTATGAATCTGTCATTAAGAGTTAAACGTTTAAGCCGCAAAACAGAATCTATTTTGAAAAAGTCAAGTCCTCTCTTGCGCGACGCGCCCGCGGAAACCGCCTATTGCATAATGCTTGCCGGGTACTTTGGCAATTTCCCTGCGGATGATGCGCGGAATGCCGTTAGCCGAGTGCGAGGCGGAATCTTCGCGGAAACGCTTCGCGAAGCGACAGTAGTTTCTGCTGAACAATAGCCCTTTTTACCACAACTGGCGAGAAGGCGTGTGCAAGAGAAAATTCCTATATATTCCACCACCATATCTCTCTTTCTCGCGTTTTTTTCGCTTCATTCCGCCCATCAACACCCTTTCTTCCTCTTCTTGTTTCTCTCCTCTCTCAAATCTCCGTTGTCCGCCGATATGAATTGGGAGAGAGAGAAGGATGTGACGAAAAAATGACAAACTCGATGCGCAACTCCTGCGAAGATTCGCGCCACGTTTATCTGCGTTTATCGTCCGTGGTAAATTAATGATGTTTGTAACTGTAACTGGCCGCGCCAATGAATGATTTGGACGTTTAGCTATCCTATGTTGCTCTTCTGTAAGGAAAGAACAATTAAGTTCGCAGGCGAGAAGTTCGCGCACTCAAAAAAATGTCTTGCTGATATAGGTAGATTTCTAGGTGTCACAACAAAAATTTATCGCTATTTTTTGTATCTGTTAGAATATTGTCTGTTACATATAGAATTTATAGCAGCAACATTCTAATAATATCTTCTAGAAAATTTAGGTCCCATTGCCAAATGTTAATCACTGCATTGGATAAATATGAGTTTCGATACTACAGAACGATCTTTGTGAGAAATATAACTGCCAATTATAACTGCAGCATCGAAAAATTGAGAAAAATTGTTTAAAAGAGCTAGATAGATTGAGCGCGTTATACAAATATGTTAGACGTGAGGATTATATATTCATTTGTTTCTTGCCGCTAATTTTTTCTGTCTACCACAGCCAAACTTTATAACAAGTATGATTGGCCTTAACATGGATAGGCGCCACAGAAAAACATTCTTTCTAAATTTCACAAACAGTTCAGATATAAATTCTGTCTCTGTCACTTAGATTGATTAAATGCGAAACATATGCGATATCACAGTATTTGCTAATCATTTATGTACCTCAGTTAATTTTGCGCACCCAGAAAATTTTTGCTGTAGTTGCAATACCACTTTTTTGAGTGCGTGATTCTTGTAATGTCTCGAATAATTAGCGCTAATTGAGCAAAGTAAATTAAAAGAAATAAAATCGTTTACAATAAATTAGTGCGACTGAGAAATAATAATCTTGATAAATAAAACAAGCAGCATAGTACTATATTGCTTTATTCAATAATGCATGTCGGAAAATACGATGATTCTCATGTCATAATCGAATCTTTTTATAACTACAAAGTTCTTTCATTATTCGATATTTCGGTTATAAAGAAAAGTTTGAACAACAATTGTTGAGCATGTTACGTCAGTCACTTCGAGCGTTTAATTGGCGATCAGTGCAAGTGCGACAGAAATGTTGGAAGCAAACGGTAAAATTTGTCGATTCGCAGTTTCATCGACAGCTGTAAAACGTATCCTGTCTGAGCATATCTGTCCTGAAATAAGAAGCAATAAGAATATAGAAGATGCGCGGACCGTGCGGCGCTTGCTCGGGTTTTAAGAAATACGTTACTGTTATGCAATAAAGAAGGACTTATCGTTCTGCGTATTGATGCGTGCAACATATGTTGCAGTAGCAACCGTGAATCGCGGCATTTTCATATCAATATCGCGAGCGCCGCGTCTCTCGGCAATTATCATACCACAGTGAGACGTCGGCGCATACATTATTGATGATACAGCTACCTCCTTAACTGTACCGCCCATTATGATTAAATAAATCGGAAGATACGGATGTGAAATAATACTAAACCGTAATGTAGCGTTTTTCGTTTGAAATTGAATACCGCGAACGTTTTTGTTCGCCACGATATATCGTTCGATATTCGTAGCTTTCCACGGAGAAAGTGATTATATAGTGCGGATATTCATTTCACAAAGAGATTGAATCTCGAATCATCTTAAATTGTCTCACATCGGTATTAGTGCTGATTTTCTCTTTTTTTACATAAGTCTCCGTGTGTCCCATATTGTTTGTATAAGAAATAGTTCTTCAGAATTAAAATATGTACTCCGTTACATGCGTGATCAAACGATAACAGAACCGGAGATGCGTCGAATATCTAAATGTATTAATTGATTACTATTCATCTCGTTAGCGAGATGTGCTGAAATATGATCAATGTATCATCGCGATAAAGTTATCACAGAAACCGTAAGACTTCTAGTGATTAAATTATTTAACTTAGTAAAATGATAGAAACCTATCAGGTTTTATCAGGAGGTGCAAGTTAATATGTCATGTGCTTTCACTATGTGTAAAAAGAACGTCAAGACTATTAATCATTATTAAGATAGCAAAAATTAATTCTTTCACTTATTAAAATAGGAAAAATAATTTTATCCCGATTAATATAATCCAAGCGGGATTATATAACATGTTCACACATATCTAAAACAGTTCGAAACAGTCTTAAACAGTTTTGAAACGCAGACGCGCAACGCGCAGTGCTTTTATATTATATTGTACTACTTATATTGTGTATTTCCTAAGGTACATCAACAGCTTCCGTTTAATACACACTTGAGGAACGTAATGACATAACGGTGGCGGATTATTCAATTTCCATAACCTCCGTGAAGCATCGCGAAGACTTTCGCCTAAAGCACAATGACTTCGAACCATTCTGGTGCAGCGGGGGACGAACACAGGGAGGAAAATGTCATGCCATAGAGGAACTAAAAGATGAACATAAGGAAGATGAAGACAAAGAGGTGGAAGAAGAAGAATAGTCGCATTCTGGAATGTTGTGCTCCGATTGGTCGCCGATGGTGGGCAACGGACCCTCGGATTGGCCCTAGGCGCGTTTCCCCACCTTGGTGGAAATTCACTTTTTACCGTCGTTATTACAAAACTGACTGGCATCTCCTAGACCATGTCATTACGGTGCAGTGCTCCATACAGTGAGCATCCTCTTGCGAGCCATATCCACCAACCACCTCTACCACCACCGCCGTCGCCGCCGCCGCCACCGCCACTATCACCATCACCACCGTCACTTACCTCTCCACTACCACCAGTACGTCACCGCCACCTCCACCGTAGTCATCACCGTCACCGCGGTCACCTCTACTCTACGCTCCACGTCTTTCTCCTCCCTGCTGATCTTCCCACCTTCCGCGACCGTGGAAGAAGAGCGCGGCGGCCACCGGCGCGGCGGTTATCTCAGAGTGTTACGGCCAGAGAATAGAATCGCGCAGACGTTGGTCTATTTCGGCTCTAGACACGCTCTCGCAGCCCCGGCATCGCCATCAAATACCGCGCGAATTTCCGCGACCATTTATACGAACATCTATTGGTGGAGTGAGAGAGAAAGAGAGTAAAAGGGAAAGGGCTGGTTAATCGGGGTAATCTCTCTGTTCTCCGTTGTCGGCCCGTCGCCCTCGGGGAATCATCGTCGCGCGCGGGATGTTCGATTGACTTCCGCAGTGGAAGTGGATACACGTGTCGGACGCGCATAAGTGGAGGAGGCCCTATACAGCAACCACAAGTAGTGAACGGATATTGCGGACGTATATATCCGTGTATACGCGCCGTGCGCACCTTTCGCTTTCTACGAGTGATACTGTGATTCGTGATAGAGACCTCGGGTGATACTCGGAAGCTGCTCTCTTCTCACCGGACAGTCGCGAGGGGTCAAAGGTGATCGTCAGGTACATGGCTGACGCGAGGATGGATC
>NW_021853375.1:60390-69099 GCF_003651465.1 Formica exsecta
CGGAAGATCACGCTGTAAGTGAACATTGATGATGTTGATTCATATTTTGCGCGAATTTCAATGCAAATAATTTGGACTGCTATCGCAAGATGTGATGCATCGAAATTGTGTTATCAAGTGATATCGGAAAGAGTCTCGCCTAGTAATTTAGTAAATTTGTCATTACATGTCTTCACGTTCTTTTACATCATTATATGATGTTGTAAAATTATAGTGAATAGCTTATATTATGATGAATCGGTTTTTACTGTATTACCTTCTCTCGTAACATTTTTAAGACCGATCTTGATATTATAATAATATATCTTGCTTGATAATTTCTATAGAAAATTATTTAACGTAAAATTATGGAACCAGTCATCGCGTAGCCGGTCATTAATTATATTCCCGGGCCGGTAAATTAAAATAATGCGTTTACGAATCCATATAATTTATGTCGATACCAAATCGTGGCTCGATCTTCGAGGTAGATTATTTTCCACTATCGTATTAAATACTGATTACTGACTAATTTACGTGAAGATCAGAAATATTATCCCGCATGCGTTTTTCATGGGCCATGGTCGCGATTCGTTGCACTGATACGAAAAAGCGTGTACGCATCGTGCGCATCGAGAGAAGTTCGCTGCAAAAATCTTTAATCGATTAGTTCGAAGCGGAACGGCAACATGTACCTAATTAATCTATTATCCGGCTATTCTTGGTATCCGATCTTCCGAGAAGTTATACAGTAAGTTACGCCTCTTACAGAGAGTGGCCTAAATAATAATTACTCCATTACCATTTTCTTTCAAAAGAAATGCGGCAAAGATACCATCTTCTCCCATTACGTGCCTAAATCAGTGTTACTGTTGCCTCGCCTCCTCAACGTTGCAAGTGTAAAAACCGCTGTCATTTTGACATTCGCAAGATTTTGCTAAATCTATGTTTCAATACACATTTAATCTACATTTAATTCACATTTAATCCCTTCTTGCAAAATATAAAAAATAAATATCTAAAAAAATCAATCAGAAATTTTAAATAGAACAAAGATGTTAATACATGTTTAAAAAAATACATTTGTAATTATATATATATCACATGACAAAGATAAATTATAAAAGTTTTTAAATTAAATTTGTAACATATGTTTTTAACATAACTTGTTAGATAGATCGTGATGATGTACCTTATAGACTAATTGTTAATGAAATATATTGGAACTTTATATTACACTCAAATAAAAAAAATTATGTAGTTATTAAAAAAATTAATATTGCATCATTAATATAGAACCTGTTTTAAAGAATATCATAGATATTATTTACTCTGCACGTACATTCCATAGCAGTATATTCTACAATTTCTGACCGTCATGTACTACTACTTATCAGTAATCTTGAAAATTTATTTATTATTGCTTTGTTCATTTTGCCTAGTTTCTTCTAAGTTCTTGATTATCGTTGCCATGTTTTTTTATTGATATATCGGCAAGTAATGATGTTAATAGCATTTGTGTGTGGCGATATTTAATAATTATTCTGCCGATCTATTCATATAATTTCATATGTTTAATCTTTTTCTTGGATAGCAAAGCTATATCATAAACGAAAGTTGAAAAATCACAGTTTAAAAATTTTAGGTAATGTTATAGTCAACTACAATTTTTGGAAAATAACACAATTTTCACAGTTTCTTACATAAAGCAGTATTGAATTTCTTAAAAAAAAAATAAAAATCATAGAAAATAATAAAATATCCAGAATATTATAAGCTGCTATAAAATATTCAAAGAGATGTGATGACATCTTAGATTTGAAATTTAAATAGGACATAAACGTTGTATCTCTCTATTTCTTCTGAAGATAAGATCGTTTCGAAAATCTGATGCAGCAAGTCCAAGATCGAATATAAACGCCCGTCATTCGAGATTAGCGAAAAAGGATGATGCTTCGGAGACGAGGCTATTCTTCATCGCGGGATCGATCGTCGCGATCGATAGATCGTTCACCGCGATCGCGTATACATAGAAGTGCCGACCAATCAAACGGGACATTAACCACAGTGCTCGGGAGGATCGTGCACTGGTTTGCATGCGCCGAGAAAGGAAGCGCGATCACAAGCGATCTAGCTACTCCGACAGTTGCCGATGTGCGTGCGTTTACTCGTGCACACGCGTGTCGTACAATGCAGAATTGCATTTAGATCCGTAGTACCTTCAATTAACCGGTGACATACCGTACAGAGGATCATGTTTTATAATTTTGATTGCGAATTTTCATGCTACACACAACGCACGTTTCTAATACGTGCTTATTCTTCTTCTTAATTTCGTCAAAGTTTCTTGGACTATTTAATTTGAGCAAAAAGATAGTATCATAGATAAAAATATACATATAATATCTCATGAGTGAGAACAAGTTTTGCTAATATTTAACATAATTTTAACGCGTAAATTCAATATTCATGAATCGCGTTGAAAACTTACGTAAAATAAAACGTAATATTTGAAAACTCCGATATGTATCAGCGATATCTCCGGCTATACCTTACGATATGTAAGCTATGAATATAGCGTGACATAAATGCACGAGCGAGAACATGCACGAAGGATCACTGTATCGTGGTGTGCGGTTAATTTACAGCTAGTTGTAGAGCTTGTATTCCTCCCAGCTAAATCCTTTCTGGTGACGTTGTTGTCAATACGCCCCAGATTATAATCCCGGAAACGCTCTAGTTTAGTCGATCATGCAAAGTCAATGCAATCTTATACATGATCAATTTGGTTTCACTTTTTTGAAGGTGTGCTCAATGATTGTCAATGACATTAATGTTTAATTATTTTTAAACTTCATTAAACATTAATTATTAATTAATTATTAATATTTAAAGAGAAGCGTAAGAATAATTTAGGTTTACTGCTAATCGCTATATTGAAAAGTTAATTAAATATAAACTTCAATTTTAATTTGTTAGAATTTCATTTATAAAACACAAAATGCACAATTTTTTTATTTTTACGAGAATTAATAACAAGAAGAAGAGAGATATTTTTATAACTGGCTGCAGGAAAGTGGAAAAATCATTCGTTACGCGTCACGTGCTCTTCCGTGATGTCGTCGCATCGAGAAAGGAATCGATGATCTCGTTTACACGAGAGCGATTAAATCCCGTTGATACATTTTAATTTCAGTTTTACGAGTTTCCGCGCTGGGATGCACGCCAATTTTTCGACTTGCCCGTCGACCGAGATGATAGAAGCGTCTAACGGGGGAACTTTTCCACGGGTGACTCGATAGGAATGTCGTTTTCGTACTTTACGATCTTCCATCGCGGTAAATATCGCGACTTAAATATTCAGGATTCTGATCGCGCGCGAGCTCCAATTGCTTTAATGTCAACGCCCACTGATTCGTTTGCACCGATTTAAATCCTAATGATGCAAATGCAAAAGAAAAAGAAAAGAGAAAGAGAGATCAAAATTTTCCGCAATAATCAGTATTTTATATACGTCGCTGCAAGAAAAAAGCTCGCGTGACCAATCGACAGCCAGTTTTTGCCCAGAAGCACCAAATAATGCGATTCTTCTCGCCGCTGTCTCATTACTCATCCGAAGCATAATAAACTCGGCTATCCGCGGGTATTAATGTATCATTGTAGATTCAACTGTGGTTTAACTCCGTGTCCGATCAATTTGTAGAAGTATACGAGAGAAATCGTAACAACACCGTGTGTGAACGATTTCCGTTTGAATATCAATTAGCACCACGTGCGAGGAAAATTCTTACCGTTATATGGAGAAGTCATAATTACAGAAACGATAATCATTGTATAGCGCACGTGTTAATACTGCATTTCGTGAATATTGTGAAAACCGGATAAATCTGTTTCAATAACGCTTAAATCAATTATATTCTCTAATTAGAGGTTTATCTTTGGAGAACGTGTATATAAATATTATAAGGATCGTGCTTCATATTACATATGAAAACGACACGACAATGTTACAAAAAATGAGATAATAATTACATTGAAGCGAAGAAAGGGGCCTCCGGTGGCTCAGTGTGTAGCGCGCCTGACTCACATCCCGGAGATCTCGGGTTCGATTCCCGACTGAACCCTGGCCTGCGCTTTCCCATTTTTCCTTTCCTACCACCTCCCAACAAAAATTCCTTCCTTCTCTCTCTTCTCTCCTTCCAGTATATACGCATAAAAACTGAATTTACACTCTAATATAACCTGTTGTTGGCCCGAATACATGACCCACCCCAGATCATTACGGCCATTTAAATGTTAAAGAATACAAGAATACAAGCGAAGAAAGAGAGATATCTGCGTCCTTGAGATATAATCGATTACGATTTGACTGGAAGATCAGCCGCAAGCGATACTATTATAATAATACAGCAAACGGTGAATACATATACATATATATATATTCTCTGCATAACCATGATAATATTTCTATATCTTTTATTCATCGCCTCGCGAACCATCGCGCCCATGTTGCAGCGATGTTATGCGATGCGTAAAATCTGCAGAAAAAAATTTTTGATCTTCCGTGACACTGCTTTCGTCTGTCGTCCCTTTCTGCCTTTCCTCTTCTTCGGTTGCGGTCTGATTCGCGCGTTCCAGGCGATTTGCCTGTGGCCTATCAAGGGAGCGGGCAATCGTTCCTCTTGCCAGGCTGCGTTTAGATGAAAAACTATATCGCAAGTTACCAGATAGTCCGATCGTCACCGCAGAAATATTCCTGTGGTCTTCTTCTCTATAAAGAGATTCGCGTTGCGTAATCGATAAGGATACACATACGCATATACAAGTTTATTTCAGAAATTAACATTGTACATGTAATATTTTATTTATTTTTACAAAATTAATATTTAATAATATATATAATTATCTCAATATAATAATATTTCTATTGATGTTATATATAGAGTGTCCCAGAATTAGACCGATAAACTTCAGGTAGTTATAAAGGACATCAAAACAAACTAATTTTGTCAATAAACCTGTGTCCGCAAATAAACCGTTTTGACATTAGAGAATCAAAGACTAATAAGGGAACTTCGCAAACTCGAAAATTATAATTTTGATGAAACTTTACACACATGTAGCGAGGGGAGAGGTAAATAGATAAATTTAGAAATTTCCAATTGCGGCCCAAAAACGATAAGGGGTGAAATCACTCCTCATATGAAGAGTGGCTTTCTGTTTTTCTCGATATATCTCGAAAATTATTCGAGATATCAAAAAATGTTTTATACAAAAGTTTCATGGTAAAAACACCTCTATTTTACCACATTAATAAAATTTAGAAAAAATAATTTTTTTCAAAGATTTTTGCTCTTGTTGGTCTTTGATTCTCTAGTGCCAAAACAGCTCACTTGCGGGTTTATTGACAAAATTGTATGTTGCTTGTTTTGGTATCCTTTATAACCATCTGAAGTTTGCCAGTTTAATTCTGGGATACCTTGTATATTGTATACTACCCTTTCTAAAAATATTTTAAAATTACTTGTACGCGCGCGATGTAAAAAATTTCCTAAAAATTAGCCTTGCTATTTTAAATTGTGAATAATTTATGAGAAGTGCAAGAAATCACATAATTTGAAAGTCTTTTTCCTACAAATTTTCTTGTTTTACGTTTTATATTCTACATCCTTCCATACTTTTATTTTATTCATTTTGGTGAGAATATCCTCTCTTTCCGTTCATGTTATTTCTGCGTTCCATTGCTTCTGAAGAATAATTTCTTCGCTCTTCCTGTTTCTCTTTCTCGAGCGTTTTAAAAATAGAAAGAGAGAGAAAGAGCGCATCTAGCGGAATTTTAAGTGGCAGTTGAAATGTGCATTTATAGGTCGATTTTGCCTCGCAATTCCACCAGTAAACTGTGCAAATCTTAGTCAATCGTTGTCTGTTTCCATCGTAAACACTGTCTAATATTGCCTCTCTTTTCGCCTTGCAAGATATACAATATTACGAGATAAGTGCTATACACCCGACTGTTTGCATGTAATACACTTTTCTTTATCTTTTATATCCATATTTTAGCTGTAACTTTATATCAAAATACAATTATTCAAATTATTAGAGTTTTAATTTAAGGTGATGATACTAAAATAATTTTCCAATCAATTAGGCATATCAATGCGAAAGAAACTTATAATTGACAGCTATAAAAACGCGATATTTTTATATTCTAAAATTGCTTCTGGGTTTATAGCTAAAATAAACGCTCACATACGCGCCATTCGAATGAGCTGAGCGCAACAAGCGCGAATATAATAAATTGGATGCAATGAATCTTGAGCAGTCAGGTGGACGTAAATTGATATTCATAACCGGCGTAGGAGCGATTACCGAACGTGACCGGTCGTAAGCACATTGCACACTCTTATGACCGTGGCCGAGGCGGGCGGTCCAGAAAACTGATCGCGTAACTCGATTTCTGACTGATCACTAAGCTAAGATAAATTTATTAGCCATTTAGATACTCGTTTAAGCATCGTTGCGTTATTCAGTCACAAATATCGACGACTTATCGCGATCTATTTTTATTCGTTTAAAAAATTCTTACCCTTTTTCCCATTTTAATAAAAGTAATTGACGAGTAGAATGTCAATATGTATCTGAAAAATATAATATTAGCAGAGAGAGATTCAAAAGCTTTTCATTATAATTAAGAAATAAGTA
This sequence comes from Formica exsecta, assembly GCF_003651465.1. Taxonomy (NCBI): domain Eukaryota; kingdom Metazoa; phylum Arthropoda; class Insecta; order Hymenoptera; family Formicidae; genus Formica; species Formica exsecta. The sequence continues at coordinate 67,072 of NW_021853375.1, forward strand.
CGCGAATTCGATGTTCCTGTTACTTTCGAAAAATGCATTGATGAACAGCGTGATATCGATATCAGACAGTAATCTCGTCTGACTCCAATTTTGAATTGTCATGTAATGGGTTTTATTAAATCTGCATCGATCATCGTCGAGTGCATCGATTGTATGTAAAATATTAATGATATGACATTGCAATTTCGCGATAAGATATTATTCACTATAATGTAAATTTGTATAATTGTATTAATATAGGCATATTAAAATGGCAGGATAAACAGTGATCGCTTACGGAGATATTCCGTCTTTTACTGTAAACGGCGACTCGCGATAATTATAGGTCGCTATTACACGATCGCTTACAGCAAGGAATATGTCTGAATTTTATTCACAACAGTACCGCAAATTTCACAGGTTTCCCGGTAATCGCCGAGTTTCGACTCGAAGTCACGAACTTCCATGCAAGTCAATTATGGTGTTCAACTAGCCGAGGTACCGGGTGTTCCGTTAAATCGTGAGAGCAAGTGACAAAATTCACGATGACCAGACAAAGAGAAACATCGGTTCGACGCGTCAACAATATCTCGTTTGTTTTAGAGTAATATAATTTATGCGATAATAAATATAAAGTAGATGCCGTTAAAATTAACGTATCTTTGTGTCAAATCACATATTCCATAAATGTTATTTTTCATGTATTTATTTTATATTTGCAGCAAGCTTCTAAAAGTTGAACAAATAATATGCAAAAGAATTAATTAAACCTGCTAAAATTGATAAAATGATTTTATAATATAAGAATATAAAATTTCTTGATCTTTAATTTTGTGATTGCGAGAAAGATACAGATATATTTTTAACCGGTATGAATAGATAGATTGAACAATAAGATAAAATTTTGGGAATTTCTTGTGCGTTATAAATTTTGCATGCTCTTTATTATGTTATATGTTATTCTTGTGCCTGAAATTTTGCATCTGTTTAAATGGGCTTAATTGAAACATATAAATACCATTATCATTATCTCTAATTCAGACATATAAATATTGTTATTATTAAATGAAAAAAAAACTAAAGTTTTTTATTAGCGCGTCAAAAAAATGAAATATCCTCTTTAATAAAATTAGCCTCCGTTTATACACAGGCACAATAAACGCATCTTTTTCTCTTTAACAAAACACGATTTACGGTAATAAGAATCCTGTCCTGTTCTGTCGCAAGAACGTTCTGTCACACCGTAGGCTCGCGCGACCAGTCGCCATAAAACATGCCCGATTATGTCACGCTAACATAACAAGCGAGTTCGCCTCTGTAAACGGACAAAACTTCATAATTAAGCGTGTTATCACTTCCGACGAGAGAGTTGTGCGTAAGTGTAACGCGTAAATGTAAATAATGAGATTTTCTATAATCTGATAAACGTTTAATTACATGCCGCGGTCTATCTTTAATGGAATATCGCGTCTAGGAGAATCCGACTATTTTCACCGGCTACTTTCTTCGCGTGTACAGCAGTCAATGACTCGCGAAGACGTCGATAGAGCGACTTAAAGCCTGACCATCAAAACATGTTATTTAGTTAGCTGTACCTGCGAATCGCTCAAAGATTACCTTACGTAATTACGCTGAGGTAATTTGATAACTGGATTCTATCAACTTCTGTAGAGATTCAGTTTATCCATCTTGTCGCGCGAATGGATTGGCTATTATTTGCACAACAGGTGCTGGGTTTGATTCATATATTGAGTATATCTATCGTATAATAATTTATATATACGTTTCATATAATTTTGAAAAAAGCATTAGAAAATCCATTTAATAAAATTTGAAAGTAAAACTTATTCCGTTGCAAATTATATATATATATAATTCATCTTGTATTTGTTTCGAATTTTCATAATAATTAATGTTACTTGAGACAACTACACTCAGTTAATAAATATAAAGTCTTTCTGTCTACTCTCTTATTTTTATGATTAATACATTATTAGAAGAAAGTTCTTTTTATTTTGTTGCGTAATTAAAATTACTGCTGATATATAT
>NW_021853375.1:70612-91115 GCF_003651465.1 Formica exsecta
ATATATATATATATTACAAATCTCCTATAATTTTTAATACCATTTTAATATACTTGAAAAATATTTAATATCTGGATCTAGATATAAATCGATTTGTCGTTCCCATTCCGTTTTAAGTGGAATCGATGATTTCGTGAAATTACGACGATAATTACAATTGTTCCATGAGAGTCCGTACAATCGATCGATGACGAAAGCGAACGAGACGTAGCTCGACGACGAGGTGATTTACGTCACGACCTTTCTCCGGACCGAATTGCATCGAATAAGTCCCGACTTTCTTCGCTTTCGTGTGACGGGGCAAGAATTTCCGTGCAAAATGAGGGAGCAGCGCAGCCGCGGGAGAGGACAACGACATTGACTCAGTCGTCGTGACCATGACTCGACCATGCCGTTGCAATTACGATCTTACGAGTCTTCAGTCAGCCGGCCAGTCACCCAGTCCTTCTTTCCTCTTCCGTTTTTCTCCCTTTCCTCACCTTTTTTTTTCTTTACGTCGCGTCCACTTCGCCGCTGCGAACGACGAATGGGCGCGCGGCGTGACCACGAAGAGCACGAAGATATGACGATGAAGAGCACGAAGATGACGGGCGGGACGAACAGAGGGCGGGCGAGATTGACCTTCGTGGCGGGACTGACCTTCAGCAATGATGGTATCAGGCGAGTCAATCAGGAACATGAAATGTCAGTACGTATCGAGATGATATTCGCGAGCGATCATAACGGTTATTTGGATTTTTTCCTTCGACGATTTATGGCAGATCCCTATCTTGCGTCAGTTTACAGGGAGGGAATATTTCATTAGTCATATTATGCAACAGTAGTAATCTGATTGTGAAAACCTTTTAAGTTTTTTAAACGAGACGGAGTACTTGATATGTATTAACAAGGTTGTGGGCTTGGTTTTATTTTCTATAATTTGTGAATTTAATATCTGTGATGCGTGAAATTACGTTTCGTAATTTATTTTTTCAGTGATTAATGTCGTTTTATTCATATATCTTTGCGTGATATTTTTTCAAAAACTACACTTCTTCATTATAAGCAGTTCTTGCTGTAATTATAAGCATCAGCAGTAATTTTGATTACGCAACAGGATAAAAAGAACTTTTTTCTAATAATGTATTAATCATAAAAATAAGAGAGTAAACAGAAAGACTTTATTTATTAACTGAGCATGTTGTCTCAAGTAACATTAATTATTATGAAAATTCGAGACAAACACAAGATGAATCATTACAAGTACAAATTATTTAAACGCAACAAAAAAATTACAATAAGATATACATAAAGTAACGTATATAGAAAAGTATAATTTTTAATCTAAAATAACAACTGTAATTCTCTCTCTTTTTTACGACAACGAAACCAAAGAAAATATGTACCTACATGAAAATTTTACATTAATAACTTTACATCTAATAAAGATACACTCTTCGCGAAAATCTGCTGCTGTCGGAAACAACAATCGCAGCGACACGGCTGGTGACCCCAGCGTATCGTCTCGATCTTCGCTTTCGCCTTCGCAGTTTCTCGCGATATGGGACGAGCGATCGGTCCTTTAAGTTCATTCTCGATACAGTGAAGAGGTTGAGTTGTTCACAAACGGATTCCGTGCCTGTATTAAGAGTATCTATCGTCATCGTAATTCTGAAATAGCCAGAAAATAGAATAAAAAAAAAGAAAAAGGAAGAAAAATAGAGAAAAAGGAAAAGAGGAGAGAAAGATAGGAATAATAATTATATAGACGCGTGCGTTCGCAAATAGGGCCATACAATTGCACTCTGAGGGCTGCTTTCATATCCTGACGGTAGCCTGACACAAAACGCTGCGCGTAAATCCTTTACGGGATCTTGTGTAATCCTGCCAGTGCAGACTCCGCACTCCGCGTCGGTTTCCATTTCCGTTGCTGCTGCTGGATTTTCGTAATGCTGGATAATACGTAAAGATGATTAACTTTGATGTACATCTTCTTTCAAATTTATTTTTATAGTTATTATCGATTATGGTATATAAAATTCTGTAACAAAATTTCAGGAAGAAATGTTTGATATATAGGGTGTCTGTAAAGTTTGTCCCCACCTCCTATATTTTGGAAACGGCTCAACATTATAAAAAACCGCGAAATACGTGTTTGATCATTTCGAGGGACTACTCTTTTAAGAGGATTAGGGGACTTGTTTCTCTAAGGAAGTGCCCCAGGGGAACCCCAACTCAAAAATTTTTAATGAAACGCCCCATATTGTAGTATACATTTGAAAGGGCATAAAAAAAGAAAATTTTTGGCGCAAAACGGAGATTGATACATTGACCCGTTCGGACATTATTCAGGATCAAGGTTCAAAAAAGTTAATTTTCAAAAAATTATTACTCTCATTTGGAAAATCTTTAAAAAACGTTCGACATGTTCGTCTTTTTAAGTCTTTTCCATAAAAAAATTCAGATTTGATTTTTTTTTTTTTTTTTTTAAAGGATACGCAAAAAACAAATTCAAGATGACGCCAAATTTTTTTTTTTTTATATAAAACCTATGTATACATATATATAAATTAAAAACAAGTATAAAAGTATATAAAAATCATATAAAGAAAATTGACAAAAAAAGTAAATTTATTATTTTTTATTGAATACGTTTTTATATAATTAAAATAAATGTATAACTGTATATCTAAATAATAAAATACCATAAATATATAAGAAAATATACATGAAAGAAGGAAAAAACTATCGAAAAAAATTGAATTATCTTTTTTTCTTTCTTACAAAAATGAATAAATATGATGGCATACAAAAAAAGAAGAAAAAAATTTCCACATTAAAAAGAATACGGATACGCGAATAAGAAAAGAAAGATTCAATAATTTCCGTATCAATGTGAAATCACGGAGCGTGTAATTAAATGCACGGATTCCGCTTAACAAGCTTATGTTAGCGGATCTCGAACGACTATATTTCCCTCTCAGAAGGGGATTTAACTTTATGAGGATTCTTTTATGGCTGACGTCTCCATGCGGGCGATAGGTCGCATAAGCGGCACCGAAATTAAAGGCTTATATACAAGTTGTATTACAGAGTACTGCACCGCGCGACAATGATGAATGGTGACATTTTAACACAGGGACCCAAGCGATGACACTCTTCTGTGAAACATTGTCGCGACTACCTGCTGCTGCAATTACTTCAGTACCGTTTCGATATTAACTCTCTAACTGCTGCAAACCATGATTACAAACCGCTTAAATTTTGTTCTAAACCTGAAAATAAAACACGCATTGTGCAAAAATTGTTTATGTCATCTAGAAGCAATCCTGATCTATAACAAATTATTATAAATATTTTTCTAATAATTAATTAGCATTAAAAACATGATAAATAATTGTTTAAAATAAATTTTAAATCAGCGGTTTTATTTGTCAACATGACAGCTTTATAAATCGATCTGAAATTTCTGTCAATTGAATAGAACTTGTCGCACATGTGTTTTCCAATCCTATGCTTAAAAACAAAACTTCTTTCTCAAAACAGGAATTCACGTTAATCAGAAAGTTGCCATGTTCCATTTTTATTTGCATGGACGCTTCTTTTGTTTCAATCATCATAAAAAGTGTGAATACAGAGTGTTAAAAAAAGGATTCAGGACTTTAAGGGCAGATAGTACTCACGAAATGGAAGAGAAAAAGTCCTAATAAACATGGGTCGAAAAATTAATATTGTCGGAGTTAGGAACAATTCATCAACAATGGAGTATCTTACCATTTCTTCATCCAAAAGAAGAATTCATTCTTCCAAAAGAAGAAATCTTTAAACTCCAAAGTTTACAGAAAGTTTTCTACGTGTTCTCTTTCCATTTCCAACATATGCTTTACATCTTTATACCAAAAAATTCCCGGCTTTGTTTGAACTATTTCACATGTATTTTGTATTCTCTGGTGTAATTCGTCATAATGTTTGTTTTCATGCCACGCGAAGCACCAGAAGCAAGTAATCTAAGTAGCAAGACATTAGAAACTTCATTAAGACGTTATTAAGACATCATTTAATATCACCTTGGGAAGTCACTTACTTCAACCAAAATGAAAAATTATTTATAACTCTGACAATATTAATTTTTTATCCACGTTTATTAGGATTTTTTCCTCCATTTCGTGAGTATTATTTGCCCTAAAGTCCTGAACCTTTTTTTTTAACACCCTGTATATTATTCATCTTTATTTAAGCAAACATATTTCGCGTATCGTTCATTATATTGATAGCTACTATCCGCTAAGCTTCTAATTATCTAAATGCAAGTCACGCAAAACATGCATAAAAGCCTGCCATTAAATTGATAGTTTAAGTAAAATCTTAAACCGCAATATAACATAGCTAGATGAACACAATTATGAGAGAGGCACATTTTTCTCGCAAAAAATATTTTTTTCTGTTTTTCGTTGCAAATATAAGCGATCATAATAAAAGCATCATGAACAACGATAAATAATTTTTGTCGTTCACCGTGCATGATTTACGCCACATCTAAATGATTCTAATTAAGATATCATATCTATCCGCCATTCCGCGGTATTTCATCACTTCGCGATAATCTCTCTCCTTCTTTCTCTCGCTTTTCCTGGTGAAATATCAGAGTGCCGTTTTTCGGTCCTCTTTTCTACGGCGTTGTAAACTTGCATCTATCGTAAGGATCGCAAACGCTCGTTAAACCGACGTTAAGCTGACTTTTATGATGGTGGCAGTTTCTTCGACACCGGAAGACTCTCTTCACTCTCTTCGCGCGAGATGCAGTCCTTTTCACGCGCAGTTCTCTTATTTTATCCCTTCGTGCATCTACGTACCTGTACCAGGTCGGGGCCGATACGTTCCCTTTTACGAGAGGCTGCCTCACGCGCAGCGTAGAGGCAAGGCGCCTCCTTCTTCTTCGTCTTTTACGTCCTTAACTGCATCGCACTTGGACGGAAAGCTGGATCGTTAGCGGCACAAACGATCGATGATCGTTCCTGCCATTATATTTTCCATCGAGTAATTTTACGCCGTCCGTTGTGCCAGCGGACCCGCGAATAAATCGCTTTATCTACCTATCCTTTCTTAGAGATAATTCAAACGCGCGAACATATGTATTGACCTGGTTGATGCATCGAAAATCACACCACATCAAGACAACTCGTTATTTCCTGAAAAATTGACAACTTGATCTTCTATTGTCCTTTAGATCACACACAACAAAAATTGTAAATCTCAATCATTAAAACTCATGTACTAGGTTTTAATTACATATGTAATATAATCTAACTATTTTAGCAACCAAAATGTTCACAATCACAGCAGGAAGAGTCGGCAATGATTTTAACGTATTAGGTACGTTTAACTGAAACATAGACTGAGACTTTTATGGAACAATAACTCTAGTCCAGTTGAACGTATCATATATTAAGCAACATTATTATTTTATTCACTAGCACATGTCAATACCTCTGTAGTGATACGGAAGCGCGTAAACACGTGAATTGTCCCGCGGCTGGTGCAACGGAGTATCAAAATCCTGCTTTTTGTAAAGAAGCGCAGGCAAATTGCATTAACACAAACGTTCCCTCCGTTTATTCTAGCTCTTTTTTTCTTTGTGTCCCGTCTCCTATGCCTTAAATATTGAGCGGCACAAGGTTTTTAAAGCTAATCGCAGTAGACGGCCAGGAAGGATTACTGGGGCTCCAGCCCGTTGTTCGGTCGTTGCATCTTCATTCGCGGATAATTCCGCGTATACCTCGCCTCAGGACACTTTAATCTTCCTCCGAGCTGCGGTGCAGCTCGGGTAACCATAGATTCTGCCGGTGAATTGATCGCTACGCCTCGCGCACGACTTACATAACTCGCGCGAGTTTAGGCACGAGCGACTCTCATGATTATTATTGCGAGAATCATTATCGTCGAAACAGTGGAAGCCATTTCATATTTTCACAATTGCAACAACATTCTAGATGAAAAACGAGATATATAATGTAGTAACAATATATATGTACATATTTGTACAATAGACTTTTTTAAATGAGAAGAAAAGGAGGACAAGGATTATATACAAAGGATTGTTTTATAAAGTACTCTATACTCTCTTACTTTACAAAATAAAATACAACTCTTTAAGGATGTTTTGGCTGTACAATAATAGCAAAAAATTTCTAAAATTAAAAAAAAATATATATTTCTTACGTTTACATTGTTTGAAAAATCAAATAAATAAATCCGAGTTATAAAAAGAATTAAAATATCATAAAATATGGTTTTTAACGTCTTCGTAAAAGAAAATATTTGTAATTAATATTTTTCCTAATTTATGACAAAAACTTTTAATCGTGAATACCCTGAAATGAACTGCAAAAAACAAAAAAAAAAAACGAATAATTTGCAGAGAGAGAGAGAGAGAAAGATAATATTTTTCTACAATTTTTAGTAAATAATTTTTAAACGAAAAAGTGAATTTAAATCAAGTTTTACACAAATATTTATTAGAGTTTTCTTAATATATGGGAAAATTTTTATTTCGCTGGCAATGTTTTTTCCTTGTCAAATTTGTCAATAAATGCTACACACACAATACACGATTTTCAATAAAAATCAATACAAACTTTAAACTTAAATAATTTCTAAATCGTTAAGAGAATTGTGCTCGGGTTTTGCACAGATACTCAGAAGAAATAGAACAGCCTACGAAATTTTCATGCTTTTGTCAATATTTTGACATATGACACATACATCCTTAATATCCTCCTTTTCGCGATTGTTTTATCACAAATTTTATCGAAAATAAAAGAGAATAAAGAAATATGAAATACGTTAATCAAAGAACCCGCTTGAAAAGCGTGCCGATATAGTGGGAAGTCGCGTTCCCTTCACCGTCGCGTGGGTCGTTGTTGTGTTTGTACGTTGACCTTAACGGTGCAGGACAGGCCTCACCACCCACCGTTTCTCTCGACGAGGTGGATACGAAGAAACACTCTCGCCAACTCGTTTTATGCAGGCCGAACCCCTCTCACTTTCGTATTTGCATGTCAAACAAACTTTTTTCTTTTTTTTCCTTTTTGCCGCCACGCAACGCTAATGCAGCATCCATGATCTCTCTATTATGATGCTTCGTGCGCGGGTTAATGCTTTTATAAGCTCGACAAGGTGTAATTTCGCGGCGTGCTATTACCCGAATATCAGAATCCGTCGTGGAACTAATCTACCCTACGGCGCGATTGTAGCAGGAAAGAATGTTTAAACCGTGAGAGAATCATGACTATGCGAGATTATAATAATGCCGGAGAGTCGCAGTAATAACAGTAAAAGAGCGCGTACGAAAAAATTGTAACTGTATGCTATAAATATATCTATATGAAACTGTTAATTCTACGCCAATAGATGAATTTTGAATATTGCGGATCTTATATCTTAATATATTACATACATATTAATTATATGCAGTATTATTGCAATTAAATTATAGCAATATTTAAAATTATATTTATGTGTCATTACTAATTATGAAGAAATATGTTCGTATTGATATATATTCCGTGTAACCTCACAGAGTGAAGAGAAAATATTTAATATTTAATACCGTAAAAAAGCCGCATCGAATCTTCCTGGCCGCTGTGACAACCGCATCCACGATACCATAATTTCCGCGGTGTCAGGGTTACCAGGCGCGACGTCTGTGAACGTTCATCAACGAGGAGCACAGAAGACAGCGACCGTACGCTCCGATCCTGCCTATCGGCCAACAGACGATGGGGAACAGCTGTTAGTCGGCTGATGACGCGCAAGGTCGCTCCGTTACCTCGAGAGATTTCGAGGTCGACCGCGTCCTCGAGTGCCGCAAATAGGGACGAAGAGGGATGAGGAGAATCCGCGCTCGCCGCCGTTCATCTCCGACAGGAGATTGGGCCTTCTCTTCTATCGCATCTCTCGTAACAGTATATTTGCGCGGCATCGCCGGTTAATTTCGCGAGTCACCGTGTAAGCGTCAGCACTCAAGTCAGCTGGGTAAAGTAGACCTACTTATAACTCCTCTCTCGGGATGTGCATTACAAAGAGTGCACGTAGTCTTGCAGTCCCGAAAGATTGGATGACGGTCTCTCGGTAAATGGAATTCTCACATTGCTGCGACGTGTAGTCCACACCGCAAGACGTTGTAGTCGCGACCCCCTAGGTAGACTCGACTGACTGATTGCCACGCAGTTAATTTCACAGACCGCAGTAGAGACTACGTGGGAGTCGTCTAGTTGAGAAAAGAACGTCAGACAGTTGACTGCAATTTTGTAGCCAATTTCGAGTGACGGCTTCCACCTTTTCGAAACTATAATCTCTTCCCGTTTCGAGGACGCTTGGTGGTTTGGTGGACGAGACAGGGCACCCGAGTTGTCACCGTTTCTCTTATCTCTTCGACAATCTAAGAATGCACTGCTTCTACAACCGGAATTTCATTATTCCGGGAAAAAAAATAACGTTCATTTATTTATTGCGGTCTTGCTTTACAGTTGAACGACGAAGATGTCATCGTTATCTTCGAGGTTCAATGTCGTTACCGCGTCGATTATTATCTTTCAAAAAGGTTGAGTAGCAACGTGCCATTAAGGTAATAACTCGAATCTTGAATTTTTCATTCTCCAACAAGTTTGCGCATGCGACGATTACAGCATTCTTTGAAAATAACTGTCGGCTGGGAGGATGCAGAGATGATTCACCGGTATTTTCCTACCGGTTCGCGCGCGCGTTATCTTATATCGTCGCTCGGTGGATCTTTTAAGCGTTTTCCTCGCGGCGCTCACGATCCCCTTCACGGCGTGAACGAAATATATTCACCCGCTAGTAGCATCCATTAGTATTTCTTCGCGTTCGCCAGTGGAGGAAAGACAGCCGGATGCGGCAAGGCCATTCCGTTACTACCGGTAGCCAAGGTCAGTTCGCGGAAAAGAAATCGAGAGGTGATGACGGCGCGATCGTCCTTTACGCCGAACAAAATGGCCGTTAATCTCGTGCGGTAACAGTATATCCAGCTACAACCGTCATACCGCATCACCTGACCACGTTTCCACGAAGGTGGCTAATCTCACAGGCGATAAATGGCAGGGCTGGAAGGGGGATGATGGTTGAGCGAGGGAGATTCAGGCTCCAAAGCCGGGTTCTCTTGGTAGTCCCGAGGCGGGCAAGGCCGACCTACTCGCGATAAATGATACGTAGTGCGCGAGGCATATCCTGAAATTGTTTTACATGGCCGTTGCCGGCGCGGGCCGTGGGCGATACGTTCATTAGGTCGTTTTACGGACCAATAACAGAGCATGCGGCGGCAGACACAGTAACAACATGTCAGTCGTCCTAACGGGGCTTCCTCTCCGCTTCTTTTCCTACCTACCTACCAACCTACCTCCTAACTCTCTTCCTTTTACCTCACCCGGCCCGCCGACTCTCTCGCCAACGGTCCAGCAACCGACATTTTCGCTATGCTAAGCGTCCGGGAAGCGCCGATCTGGTCCGGATAGACACTCCGGCGACACTTCGTGAGGAGGAAGAAATTGATAACTATCTTTGTGTCGCACATTTGTTCATACGGAGACCGGAAGCTAATTACAGAAATTATATGTGTACTATGTAAATTATGCAATAAATTGTTCTTGCCCGTGAGATAAAAAATAGGATAACAACTTGGCTGCAGTCGCGTCATCGTGAAAGAACAAGTATCCTCTGTTTAACATTACTAATTCATTATTTATTCTACTAGTAGATTTTTAAAGCCATCGGAAAGGCAAGCATTATATTGCAGGGCGTAAAATCCGTTAGCTGTACTACACTTGTACATTTGTCTAAGACTGTACATATAATATTTACCAGTTTGTATTTTTGATGCTCTTTAAATGGAGCATGTCCGGAAAGCGTTAAACGTTATCAATGCTTATAACTCGAACAATGCCGGCGACTGGGCGTTAAAACTGCAACCAGAGATACTCTATATTGTTAACCATGATTAATGATGTACCATTCGTTAATGAGATTCTCTCTTCCTCGATGATGCAACGAGCCTTTTCGAATTGTATGCCAAAGCTCGCTGGTATACAAATTTCCTTACGTATCAGATGGCAATCGAAACTAGCATTGCATTGATAACCAACTCGAACCAACATTATTGATAAAAAAAAAATAATAACAATAATATAAAATATTCTTGCATCAAAAGAAATCTAATGGCAATTTTCTACAAAATGCAAAATTTTATAATATTTTCCTTCTTACAACTATCACTTTATACCTCTTTTATTCAATAACTAAATTAGAAATAAGAAAGAACCAAAGTAATATGTTTGTATGTAATAAACTTATGAATTATAAATAGCATAAAATATGCGTCTTTAAGTATCTTTTGTTGGGATTTCAATTAATCATACTCTTTTGACTATGCGCATGCTATTATATTCACATCAATCTTCCTCTTCGTAGACTTTTCTACTCAACATGCACTATTTTCTTTTCATTTCTTTTTTCTACTAATATCTTTCTCCTTCTTTGTGTGCGTCCTCGATTTTTAAAGCATCGCACGATGTAAAGACCTACTAAGATCCTTTCTTTCCTCCTTGCTTGCCGTTTGTTCCGGCCACAACCTGTAATTTTCGTGACTGCAATCTCTTTGAATCAAGATTTAATTGTTTTTTAGAAGAAAATACTTTAATAATCCCCTAAAAGTATTACGGAAGAAATAAATGTAGACCACACTTTTATCAAATTATAATTTCACGGTAACAGAATTTTTGCTCTCTTTCTCTCCCTTTCTTTCTTTCTAAAACTTGACAAAATAGCACAAATATTTTCAATTATTAAAAATAAGTAAAAAAAAAAGAAACAATGTGAACGATAAGAAATCTGTTCAGGAACGAGTATCTGGGTCTAATATTCACGAGGCCAATTACTGCGTGTTATTGGTCGATACACCGTCGTTTGTGCCGGCGATTCCGCAAGAAAGATATTCTTGACGGTAATGATCGTATGTAAGAACAGTAGTGCTGCCTAGTAATAAAAGCGTAAATCATTATTTAACGCAACGCGCCGGAGCGTAACGTCATGAGACGCCGGAATGTTAATGTTCGAGCGCCGATGACAGGAAATAGGAGAGAAGCTGCAGTCCGTACCCTGCTTTAGCTACTCTTTGCGCTGAGAAACGGCCGTCTCTTACGATCTCGGACGTATTTCATAATTAGCCGTAAGTATCGGCCGCCGATGCGGCTAACAGCTTTATTCGCGAGGTATTAAGAATAAATTGCTACAGGAGAGATAATAAAAACGGGATACGCGACACACCGCTAGATCTTGCCTAGAAAGAGAGATAGCAATTTTTACACTAAAACATTTCCAGTTTTATACGAAAATGTTGAAAAATATGAGAATAAAAAATGGGAAATTAAAAATAAGCAATATTAACATTAACTAGATGGCAAAAATTAAAATTTACAAAGAGATTCTAGCGTAATCACAACTTCTATGCCAAAATTTGTATAGAAATGCAATAAAAGTGAAATCGCGACATCATACAGAACTTCATAATTTATAATATCAATTTTTTTTTGTTATGTTTTTTTCTTATCTTAGTATTTTACGACAATTTGTTTTCTCTGCAGCGAACAAAACTAGGAATCGCAATGCTCACGCTTCTCTTCCCTGGACTATGATTTGTTCAAGAGGAAGAGAAACGCCCATAGGCGCGGAAATAATTTTCCGCACTGGCGACGATAACACCATGAAATTAAGTGATGCATAAAGCATGATTGATTAGGTTTACGGAATGACCGCCCGCAAAATACGAACCGTATGCGACTCAACGATTTCAAATTATCCTGTTGCATATCCCCCGAAGATGAAACATTCCTCTAGAATCGTCACAATCAAGGAAATGCGTTCTCTTCGCATTCGGAATAGTAAAACGTATCATTCCAAAAAACAATTCATGAATAGGAAACGGTAAGTCACTGAAAGAAACGTCATTGCAAATGAGTTTCACGATTGTAAATGTAGTATAAATCTTGATAGATTTAAAATTCAAATTTGCCAAATAATCCATTTCTAACATATTGCTCAGTAGCATCGATAAAGCAGTATTCCACTTTTTAGACATACAATTTTAAATTTGCAAATTTAATAAGTGGAGTACCCGCCAACGATACATATGACAATTTTAATTAAGCCATTATTAATTGAAAATATTTCTAGTAACGTTAACTATAAATGAAGCTACGGTATTTCTCCAAGTCTACCATTTCTTTTGTATATGCATCATCAAACACGAAAGCGAACGTTATCAATATCAGGAGAGCGTCACCCGCGTGATACTAATTGTCAAATAAAAGCCTCGGTTACGCCCATATTAGCAGGATTGCCATGCCATTATCGTCTGAGGAGGAGCTGTAAAACGAGATTACGCGATAACGCGCTTATGATTATCTTCCCCAGATTATGCCGCTTCGTAATACGCGATCGGATTACGTTCGCTTTTTTTTCTGACAACCTAGTAAATAGGATAAAAAGAAATGCGAGTCACGCCTAACAGCTGCTGTATCCACCGATAGTGAGTCTATAACGGTCACCGGCAATTAAACAACTTTGAGTATCCGACCGAGTATCCGGCAACACGAAACAGTACAAGAGCACGGTACAGGACAATCAGGAAAAGCCAGTGAGATTCCTTAGGAGGAAGGTTCCCTGAACCTCGAGAACGCGTGTTTCCTGTACCGAGACAGCGTTACGTTGTCGACAGTGTCTCATTACGTTTGCGACAATTCGAATAAAATCGAACGCTTGTGTTAAAAAGGTTTAAATATAAATTCTTATATTAAAGATATCAACAAGAAAGTATTTCTTCGAATCTTTTTCTAAAGTTGGATTAGTACTTTTCGCTACGTTAATGGCAATTGAAATAAAATCAGTTTGTTCTATAAAAAGATTTAAGGATATATATGTCATATGTCAAAATATTGACAATAAAAATTTCGTAGACTGTTTTATTATTTCTTCTGAGTATCTGAGCACAATCCTCTTAACGGTTTGGAAATTATTTAAGTTTAAAGTTAGTATTGATTTTTATGGAAAATCGTGTATTGCGTGTGTAGCATTTATTGACAAATTTGACAAGGAAAAAACATTGCCAGCGAAATAAAAATTTTCACATATATTAAGAAAACTCTAATAAATATTTGTGCAAAACTTGATTTAAATTCACTTACTCGTTTAAAAGTTATTTACTAAAAATTGTAGAAAAATATTATCTTTCTCTTTCTCTTTCTCTCTTCCTGCAAATTATTCGTTTTTTCGTTTTTTGCAGTTTATTTCAGGTATTCACAATCAAAATTTTTGTCATAAATTAAGAAAAATATTAATTACAACTATTTTCTTTTACGAAGACGTTAAAAATCATATTATTTTTTATACTTTAATTCTTTTTATAATCCGGATTTATTTATTTGATTTTTCAAACAGTATAAACAACAGTATAAGAAATATGTTTGTTTTTTTTTTAGTTTTGGCAGTTTTTTGTTACTATTGTACAGCCGAAACATCTTTAAGCGAGGTATTCTTTCAAATGTTTTTCTAAATTTCGATTAAAGAAGTTACAAAATCATGGCACAATTCTTGAGCGTTCTTCCTGATTACTGCTTCGGCGATATTGTGGCTCCGCAAATATATGCTTCCTAAATAGCTCTATCGTGACTTGGATAATTCGAAACAGTTGCCTCAACTGCCGTAACGAGTCGCTCATAATTACTTATTGGAGTCAATTCTGTTGTTAGGTCATACTGTTAAGTATGATACTTTTTAGAAGCGTGGCCGCATTCGATACTTCGCGGTCGCAGTGCTAACTGTAAATAATGCGTACCATTATTACTGTTTCTCGCCTACAATGGGCGCATCGAAATAATCGCACGGGGGATATTCCTGAACTTGTGAGGGAGGAAGGGTTGCCGCCGTCGCGAAGTCGTATCGCATCTGTCGTTGTTCATAGCGATAATTATACCGCCGCGCGAAATGAAACGGCTGGAAAATTCGACTTCGCTCTTGCCCCGAGGTAGACCGTGAGACGCGTCGGGAAGAGAGAATATATACGACTCTTCTCTGTGCTCTACGAAACCGAGATAACGGTCCGTTCCATGTGGCGCCCCGAGTAAATGTCCTCGCCGTGTGTCCCTCTCGCTTCCACCCGAGGAGCTACAGGCTGTACGCTACATCAATTCACACTGACGGCGTCCGCCGTCGAGGATCACCCGTAAACAGGAAATCACTGTCGCACTGACCAACGTCAATCTTCGCAACAGAGACTTTTTGCATACCGAGATCACCGCGTTAAGATGAATTCCCGTACGTCACGTCGAGCGGAAATGGTACAAGTCATAATTTTCGTCATGTCGACGCTTACAGAATCTGAAAGCTATGCAAAACTGATTAATGTAACATCCAGCCGCTTTATTAGAGCATCTTCTCTAGTAGTTGCAGTTTTATAAAAAAAGATATAAAATTTTATAAAAAGATTTTGTCAAGGAAAATGCATAAATATATTAGATATAAAAATTTTTACGTCGATTTTTTAATATTATAAAAATAGATATGAAATTTTATAAAAAGATTTTGTCAAGAAAAATGCATAAATATATTAAATATAAAAATGTTTACGTCGATTTTTTAATATATTCTGCTTTTCTAATATGTACTCAATTAATCTTTCGAGCTCACAGGCGATCAACGTAAACAAAAATTTAAATTAAACCTTTAACAAGCCTTATGCAGAATTTCTGCTAACAAGTGACAATTTGTTTCATTATTTCATCTTACATGTTCATTTTATTTTACTTGTTCTCTTTCCATTCTCGCAGCGTTTGATGTCAGGATCATCAAGCGTAAATTTGCTCGCGCTTGGCACAATCGTTCACCTTTCCTAGAGCACTCTTTTTTCCCGCTGTGAGTTAACGAGCATTCTAAGTCACCCGCTTTTTGAGAGAGGCTACTTAATGGCCAGCCGTTGTTGTTGACACAGATGAGAACTGATTTACGGATACCGGGTATATAATATATAGAACGTGGATCGTGCAAAAGAGGCGATCGGTCGGCGTTGTAGCTCGCTATGAAAGAGCACTCGTGTCGACGTTATCGTCATTACGCATCATTAGAGGGAAGCTCGAACAAATAAATATATAAATAATAATAATGAAGTAATAAATAAAACAGGCGTGTGTGAAAGAGCGCGATCTTACGAGTGGGGGCCTCGATTATACCTCCCTCGCGAAGCGCAGTATCTGCGCGATTAAAAAAAGTCACAAAGAGAGCGGTCGTTGCGGAAAAATGTCACACAAAGAAAATAGACCGACTAGAAACGCCAAGAGATCGCGCGGTGCTTTGTCATGATTAGAGAACGGATTTTTAGGTGCTTAAAATTTTTAAAATATGTATTTTTTTATGTGATATAAAACCTAAAAATATGTGACAAGGGAGGAAAATATGTGATTAAAATAAAACACTTTTTTCATACTATTATTATCTTTTTATTACAATTTTGCATTACAATGCACTACAAAGATCATTTTCAAATTGTCCATGGTAAATCTTTGGCGATTTTCGCGAAAAGGTACCTTGTAATGCGAAAAAGTACGCTCTACTTCACATAATGTGATTCACATATATTTAAAACAAGTAATGTCACTTACATTTATATTCTCAATTTCTCCTTATATCCCTCTAGAATGCGCGAAATTTTACAAACTTTTTTGTAGCCTACATTTTTTTCAAACAAGTCTTTAAATTTATGATGACGAATTCTTTGTCTGACAATTATCGAAAATACGCAAATTCAAAACTCCGACTTCAGAAAAAGAGAATAAGCCAAAATATCTTTGAAAATATGTGTTTTTGGGACAGAAACCGGAAATATATATTCAAATACGCAAATTACTGAAATATGTGTTTTAGATGAAATAAAAATATATATTTTTGAGTCGAGGAAGTCGCAAGAAATGTTTTCCCCAATCCCTGTGTCTCTGACACACATCAATAAAAATATGCATTTATCTAAAAATCCGTTCCCTAGTCATGATGCGTCTTTCATATCGCGCGTACTCAATTTTTTACTCAAGCAAAAGAAATGATTTTTTCGATTCCATCAAACAAACTATCAGTCGATAGGCCAATGTTTATTTTTCATTGTTACTGCCGCGTTATAGACGCCTTCCTTAACATGAAATAGATATGATGAAATTATGTCGGCCGCGCTTTGCTATTCCATTCCGCTGTTCTGTGGAAAACCCATTACGACGGATATTACATTCGAGAGAAAATTTATCGTCCACGTATCGTTTCTGCGATGCTATCGTTGATTATTATATGGAACAAATAAGAACAAGGAGCGGATATCACGCATATGTTGACTTTTTAGAATAAACCGCAGGCGGAGGCATCGATCAATAAGAAAGGAAGTAAAAATAATTAATAAGACCGCGCCGCGCGATAGCGGATGCCAACAGGTTCGTTTCATGAAGACGATCGTCTATATATGATGCTGTGCAAATAAGAAATTCGCGAATCGAGCATCGCGATGATTTTACCGAGTATGTATGCGCGTCATACATGTGTATCGTATCAAAAACATATTTGTATATTTAGTATGTTTTTCGCTTTACCCGTTTTCCATACTTCTCTCTCTCTCTCTCTCTCTCTCTTCTGTATTCTCTCTCTTCTGTTATCGTTTATTGTTTTCTTTCTATATACAGGGTGTTAAAAAAAAGGTAAAATATTTAAGAGAAATTTAGTATGCCCAAAAACAAATCAAAAAGTCTTAATAAACTTGGATCCGCAAATAAGCCGGTTTTGAAATATTTTTATGTTTTTATATTTTTATAATTTTTATTTTTTGTTTTAAATTTTTATTTTTATTATAATGTATGTAAAAAAATAGCCGGTTAAAAAAAAATTACACCTTATCTTATTAGAGAAGAGGCTCAAAATGACCTTCCATATCTATGTCTGCATCTCCGCGAAAAAGAATCTCGTGCTCTTTCAAATACACTTGGGTTCTTTCTGATTATGACGTAGGCTTCTTGTACAAGATATTGTAATTATTCCAAGTTCACGCAAATATAGATAAATTAAGTCAAGTTATGGGTAAGTTAAATTATAAGATATTGCAAATATCTCAAAAAACGACTCATTTGCGGACCCATGTTTATTAAAACTTTTTAACTTATTTTGAAACACATTAAATTCCCTTAAAATATTTTACTCTTTTTTTTTAAACACCCTGTATGTACGATAAGATGCAAAATAACAACTTGGTCGACAGCAAGAGGCATTGTTCTTCCGCGTCGCCTCGCTTCCTCGTTGTTGCGGTCGATCGCTTGAGATTAAATTTCTTGGCATGCTCTCTCGTATCGATTAATATGCATTTTCTCCTCTCTTGCTTGTACCTGTCACTCGACTTATCTGTCACTAATCAGCGTTCAAAACGTATGAGCGCGAGAGTCAGAAAAGTCGGATTCAAAATGCACTTGACAATTAGAAAATAATGTCAAAATTAGATAATAATGAGCTTTCGTCAGTCGATTCAACTAATCATTAACGCAAAGGCAATAAATAACATAACTAAAAACATGTCGACAAACAATCAAAATTAATGTCATTATAAATGTAGATTAATCAGCGTAAAAAATAAAAATTACTTTTATGTAAACTCGATTTTGTTTGGTTAAGTATTACATAGGAAAATGTAAGAATGAGTTTACATGATATTAATATGTATACAACTCATATAAACAGGTTTAAGAAATAATATCTTTTTGCTGCTTCTTCTGGTAAAATACAGTAAAAGCTTACAAACGGTATAAGGAAATAGAGATTAATTCAAGTGCGTGATATCAACGATGCGTTTTCCCGTTGAAAGCAAATGTGTGCACGCACTTCCCCGTGTCATTTCTCTTGATACTCTTGCTTTTTCCCATGTCGCTTTTATCGATGGGAACCAATTACGTAAGAGAACGAAAAAATAAAATCAATTTCGTAACGCGGCATCAGAAGTTAACTAACTCCTCCTTCCTCTCGTATGTCGTTAAAATTGTTCTACCTCGCGCGATTTCCTGCTCCCAACGCTTCTTTTTGTTGCTCGCCGATACGAGAACGACGGCGGGGATCCAGCGAGAGATTTACGATTCCGATAATTTTCACACGTCGTACGAAATATCCGTCATACTGCCTTCCGTGTTACAAATTTTTTTCATCTTGCCGCATGATAAAAGAAACACATTCAACGGCGATAATTCGAGTTTAGATATTGGACTCGCGCTCTGACATTTAACACTTTCATATTAACGCGGAATGTTAATGGAACTCGCGCCAGACTGTCCGGCGCGCTATAGTTTATTTTTAATTATCATTATCGCTGTTGATATGGAACGAGTATCGATGACTCTAGATGAAATTGCGATTCGCTTGAGCGCGTGCCACTTAATAAATGACGTATAATACACAGCTTGTGTAAATTAAATCATTAATTTTATTTACTCGTCAATCTAGTGGCTGCGATTTGGAGCAAGATATCAATCGACACAATAATCGTCTATCGATGATGAACAATTAAATTACCGCTATGTTTTCATTGAAACTTTATTAACGTCTCTCAAGACGGAAGCTGCATAGGCTCAAGAATAAGATTGAGAGGATCCTTTAAAAGACTTTAGGTGATATGCGCTTTACAATATAGCCACGATGATTGTAGCGCGAACCGTGCTGACAGATGCGCTGTATGCCGTCACGCAAATATTGGAACCTAAGAACCTTTTCTTGCCTCGTTGAATGCAATTCTGGTTTGCCCGTTACGCTTTTCTTCTTTTGCGATTCGCTCGCGTTGCTTTGCTCTTCCCGTCAGATGATTCTCTCTGTCCCCTTTTATTGCGACGTATCTTAATAAGGAGTAAGAATAGACGGCCACACGCTACATATAGCGCTTGATTATTCTGACGGAAAATAACTTTAATCTTCGAATGGTCTAGATGTTCAATGAGTAGAATAAATACCTTTAGATGCAAATAAAATAGCGAAATTTGTCGGAAACAGATTTTGCGAAATATTTGAACGGATAAGCGACAGAATTTAGTCGGATAATTCTGACAGAAATCTAATAAGATCGTGCACTGCATCTGCCATTATTATATGTTTGCAGATTATACAAGATGTTAAAAAAGGATCACATATCTTGAGAGCAAGTAATATTGATCAAAACAAGAAAAAAAAAGTCTAATTAACATGGGTCCTACAATTAATATCTTCAAAGATACAGGCTCTCTTTCTATTTGGGCTTTGTCCTTTTCTTATTGGTTGTGTCACCTCTACAACGCAGTAAACAAAAAAGTATTTACTAGTTTTGCTAGTAACATTGGGTTATAATAACATTGGATTTGTAGATAGATAGCAAATCCGGGAACAGCCATGTGTGTTTGAAAGAATATGTGATTTTCTGAGACGTAGGCTGAAAAATGCGTGACAATGAATGGGAATCACATAAAGCACCTTCTATAATGCTGATTGCAAAACTAGTAAGTACTCTTTTGTTTGCTGCGTTGTAAAAGTGACACAACCAATAAGAAAAGGACAAAGAACTCAAATAGAAACATAATCTGTATCTTCAAAGACATTAATTGTAAGACCCATGTTAATTAGACTTTTTTTCTAATTTTGATCAATACCTGCTCTCAAAATATGTGACCCTTTTTTTTAACACCCTGTATAGGTAAATATAAATATAATGCGCTACAATATATTGATCAAACTATTGAGAGCATACCGGTTATCATTTTACTCGTTGAATACGTTATTGCTAACGTATAATAACTAATAACTTCTTTCGATATAATTTTAAATTGTGTATCTATTGTAATTACATTCTTATCCTTAAAAAATACTACATCTTCATCAACTTGATAACACTTGGATAATCTTATTTTACGGATATAAAACCAGAAATCAAGAAGCAAAATATGTATCAGTGTAAGTAATACAAGTAACTACATCGGGTATTATATTAAACTTGAACGGATGAAGTTATCTCATCTTCGAGTTTATAGCATTATAGGAACAAAATGTACTCTTGACGCTCGCTCTTGCATGTGTTTCATATAAAATAAGAGGTTCACTCCTTCTAGATCAGCTATTCAGTCATAATAATCATCCCAGTTTCAACGCCTATCGATATGATCAGTATATTAGAACTAAAAAGTATCAATTTCGTCTTTTTTGATAAACGATGAAGGAAATATACAGGGTGAGTCATTTTAATCAACGCACGAAAATATCTCGTAAAGTAAGCAAGATGGAAAAAAATGTTTTATACAAAAGTTGTAGGGTTCAGAGGGGGACACATGATGAAAATATGAACTTGACCTTGAGTGACCTTTTCAAAGCCAAGTCGATGTGATATTTTCTTAAATGGAACCTCTCATTTTTATTGCATATTCTTATAGCTTAT
>NW_021853375.1:95358-98878 GCF_003651465.1 Formica exsecta
TAATTGCCACTACAAGAATATGCAATAAAAAATGGGGGGTTCCATTTAAGAAAATATCGATCACATTGACTTGTCCTTGAAAAGGTCACTCAAGGTCAAGTCCATATTTTCATCATGTGTCCCCCTCTGAACCCTACAACTTTTGTATAAAACATTTTTTTCCATCTTGCTTACTTTACGAGATATTTGCGTGCGTTGATTAAAATGACTCACCCTGTATATTATATATAAAATTAATTAAAACTACAAGTCAAAATTAACAAACAGATAAAAAAAGATTAGAATATTATTGGCATTCTTATGTATGCTAAATTCTATGCATATTAAAATAATTTGATAATAAATAAATAAAATCATTATTTTTTTCTCACATCAGAAATATTTTAATTTAAATTAAAAATGATAAAACTTTTTTGGCTTTTGACACTTTGGCGGAATCTTTAAAATTATTTCTATCAAAAAATAGAAAAAAAGAATGAACAACATAATAATTTAAAATCAATATAGTAATTTAAATACCGTAAATTATACGTATATCTCTATGGGAAAAGTGGTTAAATTATTATTGAAAGATAACTACAGCTTCTGTTCTTTGTTTCTCCTAAAATTATTAGCGACTTGCAAATTAGTTGCCCTGGAAGAGAATAAAATGGCAACAAGATATTGAGCACGATGCCTTAAATTAATATACTTAACGTAATGAACGAGTATCGTCGAACTCGACCAGCCATTCGTTGCGCCCTCGCGATTATTCGAGCGGCAATTTACGTGCGTTTACGCTTCGGCAATTTGCCGCGGAGATACACCGAGCAAGGATGCAGATGCACCTACGTAGCCGCGAGCAGTGCGCCCGGCCGCGATAACGGTTCGTTAGGTAGGAGCGTGTTAACACGACGTGATTTCTGTCGTCTCATCGATATATCCTCGTAAACCTCGGGGTACCCGCTGCGGGCTGAAAGAATCCCTGGACAGGATTCACGCGTGTTGCGCGATTCTCCTTTTCTCTTCCTACGCATTCTCTTCCATATACAGAGAACGGCTCTTTCTTTTTCACTTCCCCGTCGCGATATTAAGTCTCTCCCTTTCTCTCTTTTGGATCCATTTATGCGCGCGACACGCACGATAAACTCGGGCGGACCACCTGCGAGGCCGCGGAGTATTATATCATTGATAAAAATACGTTACTACTGAGAGGAAGGGATAGTAATCGTGGCGAAGACAGAGGCAAACTCATTTCGAGTAACGAGCCGAGAGAAAGGATTGCGTGTGTAATGGGTGAAAAATTGCATGCGACTCTCTCTCTCTCTCTCTCTTTCTTTCTGTACAGGATGGGGTAATTGAAGGCGAGGTGATTCTTAACTTTTTATTCGATCAGGTACTTGAGAAAATCCACTTCACGCATATTGTTTGAAGAACCCGTCTCGGCTTCATCGATGTCATTCGTCATAGCTCGTTATGTACTTGCACCAAGAGATATGCATTCGGATATAAAACAGGGATTCAGATATAAAACAAGCGAAGCGAACTAGTCTATCTATTGGGATAGAATTTTTTGAACTGAAAGATTGTTTTTTATCGATTGCACGCTTCTTTTAAATGATTTTTGTGTACGAAAATAAGATATTCACGATTCGAGAAAAAACAAGAATACATAAAATACATAATTACATGTTGGAGCAAAGATACGTACGCGCGAAAGATAATCCAAGCGAACGAACTAAACTCGTAAGAGGATGTCTGAAATTTATTGCAGGATTTTCTATACTTAACGATACGTCGTCCCGCTATAACACTGTCTCGGTGTTTGCTATTCGCATCCTGAATGTTCTACGAATATATATGAACATCCTGAATACTCGGTGAAGGTTCCGTGCCGTGTATAGGACGGCTGAGTTTAGTGTTTGCTACCCGTTACCTAGTTATCCTAGCCCGCAGTTACGAGGATCGCATTACGACCAGTTCGCGTATCACTAGATATCCTGTTGCTCCTCTCCTGAAGCTGACTGGTATAATAAAATGGCTCGCTGTGTGGATGGTCTTTTAAATGTATATCAGCACGGACCGCATTATTTGCGTTCACGCCTTGGTTCTTATTTACTCGTTTTATGTTCTTCAATATACGATGCAGAAAACAAGTCACAAAAGAAGATAATCAAAATTTTGATTTCTGATTCTAGTTCAATATTTGTTCGCATATTAATATATTCTTAAACACTGTGTAATATTTTCTTATTTTTTTTTTTTTTAATTTTGATTATAGTTTTATATTTATATTTTTAATTTTATATTGATATCTAAAGATAAAAAAAACCGAGTTCTTAAGTAAAAAACCGGTATTTTTGGGTAAAACACTGTTTTTTGGTAATTTTGAAAGATAGTGTTATCATAGTTTTCTCCGAACAAAAGATGGTATGAGAATTAAATTAATTTTGTTTACTAGGTCAGTAATCCATTTCAATGAATTTGTTTAATCAGTTGAGTTCGAATATTTTAAAACAGGTTAATTTAGATTTTTATAACTCAATAGTATTTTTTGATATTCTTTATTTTTAAAGTTTCATAAAATAAATTAGAAAAAAACTCTCTCAAGCATAGTTAAACTGTTGTTATTTTTGTGGACCAGAAGTAAGAATAACACAGGACATGGAATCTGATATCTAATATTAGTAAATTTAATGCTCATTTTTCAAAGCCGTGCATCAAAGGTTAATAAATAAGCATCAAAATTAGATTTTTGCTATAAATTTTTGAAAATGGACATTTTGAGTAATTAATGGCGTAAAAAACTCATTTTTGGAGGAGTACAAAACAATTTTTTACCGAGGTTTTTTACCCAAAGTTTCTATCTTTTTACTATCTATCCTTTTAATCTTTATTGACATTCATTTTATATAGAAAGATATGTCTCTTTATTTTTAATAAAATTGTTTTCAAGTAAAGAAAGATTTTCAAAATTGAACTTCTCTCAGGCAAATGTAATATGCAGATTTAGGTAATATGACAAGCAAATGTATAAAAGTGCTCGTTGCCGCTTAATGCGAAACTATCAATCGTAATATCCTATTCCGCCGACAATCTCAATCGGCCGTGACGTTAACGCAGTCGGGGACGATCTCATTAATGACGGACAATGATTAAGAGATATACGTCGCGATCATCAGCCTCGTGACTTCAGGAGTGGCCGGTGACTAATTGCAACAAGAATCAAATGGGTTTCATGCTGGCAGTCGATCCAGGTCTGGCCTTGAACCCGCACGACACCTTTGAGAATACTCGATGATCGATCTGCCGGTACCTTCGCATATCTTGTCGTAATCGAGTCGCAGCAGGATCAGCGCAACTCCTGCGGTGTTCCCTTCGCGTGCGCTTAATGCGCCGTTAAGGAAATTATCGGAATGTGAAATGTGCGGTATATTAACGTGCCAGCGTTCGTCATGTTAACTAGAAAGCTTCACGACGCGACAACGAGCACTCCTTCGGGAACCTGCTTACGATACGTTATTACTTTATCCTGCGAAGA
>NW_021853375.1:99089-113099 GCF_003651465.1 Formica exsecta
GGTATATTACACGTACTATCAAAGGTTAATCTGGTGTTTAACAAGTAAACGTATAAATTTTCTATTTTACCGGACATGTCTTAACCAGCATTTATCCAAGAGTTATCATAAATAAATTTAATTTAAAAATGCATGGAATTCATAAAACTGTTTGACCTCGAAACTCGAATTGTATTTATAATATTATTTCTTATTTTCCTTATCAATTTCCATCGCGTTTACATTGACGAGACGCGCGTGTCCGAAACTTCAGAAATCTTGCAGAAATCAGTCGACCATGCAATGATAGTTGTAGCTTCAACGATCATCCGTGAAATGTAACAAATTACTTGATTCCCGGAAATCGCATTGGCCTTGGAGTTTCTTACACTTAAGAGTCATCCAGTTTCCTGGTATCGGTACTCGGCGCCTCGCCTCGAATCATGGGAATCGCATAATTGCCCTTTCACGATCGATCCCGATCGTCTCTCGATCGAGAACTCGAGAGACATAGCTGGGAGCGCAAGAGAACGCGATGTCGTTGCGGGGATGATTAGATTCGATTAATCGCACGGCTCGACGGCTCTCGCTCGAGGGAGGATGAGATGTCCAGCGAATGTAAGACAACCTGGCAGGGCATATACACTTTCGAGTCAGAGAGAAAGAGAGAGAGAGAGAGAGAGAGAGAACGAATGATTGGACGAGGTCAGTAACGGACAATAATTCGCCAATTGATTAACTGCATCTCCCACGCTATCTTTATACTTCTCCGTCTCTTCTTTTTTTTATCCCGCTATCGTTTTCTTCTGCGGGTTCGTTTTTCTCTTCCCACGCTGCAATTTCTTGTAGCTTTCTAAGTAGAAACAGTCCCCGAACGAGAGAAAGATTCGTGATCGGTAAGCTCCTCGAGATTGACACGTGACATCGCGAATAAATTGAAAATAATTTTTTAATATAATTAAAATAAATTAATTTATTTGCGCCAGACTTACGGCGCTGGTTCCTATTGCCATTTTATATTTTATTTTTATTAATATTTTAAGTATAATAATTATATATAATAATAAATATTAAATATATATAATAATAAAATATTGAATTTAAAATATGTGCGTATTTTATTATTATAATATTTTTAGATATCTAACTCTTTCTTTATACGTTTGACTATCTGATATACAATCCTCTCTTAAGAAATTCTTTATAATAAAAAATTGTTTCCTGTATATAACATATAATTAGTACTATCGTGTTTATTAATTAAACACAATGGCATATCGCGTTTCCTTCCCAAATCGACCTAACAAGGTCGTTGAATTGAAGAAGAAGAAAGTAAAAGGAAGAATAACTCGTTATGAATATCGTTCTTTATATAGGCTGTTTGAATATGCATAAATCGACCCGTAACGTATCATCTTCTGTTGTTTTCCGGTTACGTCCACCGAATCCATATCCGGTAACATCGCGCGCTATAATCATCTTCGCCGCGACTTATACAAAGGTCACCCGTTCATTACCGCAAAAGGACAATTAAGATATTAAACGCAGAAAGTTTCCTTGTATAATTGATGAAAGCCTACCGAAATGTTACTAAAACCATAACGAGTCATCTTAAGAACCGTCTTTGGAAACGTGCCTATTTAACGCGCATAATTTATATTCCTATATTATAAGTGTCAAGAAATATCAAAGAGCTTTTTACGTTCTTATACGTTATTGTCAATTCAGTGACACACAGCTGACACTTTTCTCGTTATTGTTATAAATTCACTCAAATAAATTGCGTTTCATAATGTCTTTCTCAAATCATTACATGAAATCGATACATTCATACATTCATTTGTATTGTAGTAATACTCTTTAAATAAACTTTATAAAGAATAATTATAATTTGAAGTTATTAAGTGTACAAATAAGTTTCCGCCGTTTGACAAAAGTTGGCGACACCAGTAAGTTATGGTTAAAATTGTCACATGTAAAACGTCCTTATCGTAAGATTAGACATCAGTCAATAACATAACCTTAAAATATACCAATAAAATATTAGTGATTTTTTATCAGTATAATATATTCTTTTGTGTGCGAAAATGTCGAGTTTTGAGCCGAATAAGCGTCATTTGCGGGAACTTTTGATTTACTTCTTCAATTTGAAGAAATCTGCAGCTGAGGCGTATCGATTGCTTGTAGAAGCATATGGTGAGGCTGCCTTAAGTGAGAGAAGTTGTCGTGAGTAGTTTCAAAAGTTTAAGAACGGTGAATTTGACATCGAAGACAAAGAACGTAACGGAAGGCCGAAAGTGTATGAAGACGCGGAATTGGAAGCATTATTGGATCAAGATTCGTGCCAAACGCAAGAAGAACTTGCACTTACATTGGGAGTGACTCAACAAACAATTTCACATCGGTTGAAATCATTGATTCAAAAACAAGGAAATTGGGTTCCATATAAACTGACGCCGAGAAACGTTGAACGCCGATTGTTCACATGTGAAATGCTGCTTGCCAGGAATAAACGAAAGGGTTTTCTCCACCGTATAGTCACTGGTGATGAAAAATGGATCCACTATGATAATCCAAAAAGGAAGAAATCATGGGGACCACCTGGCCATGCTTCAACATCTACAGCTAAGCCAAATATTCATGGAAAAAAACTCTTGTTATGCATTCGGTGGGATCATCTTGGTGTCGTGTATTATGAGTTGCTCAAACCGAACGAAACCATTACTGGGGCTGTCTACCGAACACAATTGATGAGATTGAGTCGAGCACTCAAGGAAAAGCGCGCCCACTACTCCAGACACGACAAAGTTATTCTCCTGCATGAAAATGCTCGTCCACATGTTGCGGCGCCGGTCAAAACCTATTTGGAAACACTCAATTGGGAAATTTTACCCCACCCGCTAGTGTCTTCACCAGACATTGCTCCTTCTGATTTCCACATGTTTAGATCGATGGCGCATGGCCTGTCTGAGCAACACTTCACATCATATGAAGATACCAAAAATTGGGTCGATTCGTGGATAGCCTCAAAAGATGAAGCATTCTTCCGACGCGGTATCCGTATGCTGCCAGAAAGATGGGAAAAAGTAGTGGCAAGCGATGGACAATACTACAAATAAAACATTAGGTTTCGTTCTTTCACAATAAATGCCCAATTTTTGATAAAAAACGGCGGAAACTTATTTGTACACCTAATAATACAAATCTAGTTTACATTAATTACAATATACGCCTTTAACATTCGCTTAAACGGCACAATTCTTTCATTCCGCTTTATTTCAGCTGGCAAGAATATTATATATTTGTTTTATACTTATGGTAATAAAATTTGACAAGTCTCCTCTACAAAATGGCGTTTCATTCATTTTGTTCGGCTTACTTGTTGCGCAGTAATAACCATTTACTTTCAACATAATCCTAATGGTCATCGTGTATATGTAACACGTAAATATTTCTAAATTTGACTGAGCATAATACAGTTTTCAGTTTTATACATTTTTATATTTTACGTATGTAACAATGCTTTATGTTTTTCTGTAACTTTTTTAATTTATTAGGTGTACAAATAAGTTTCCGCCGTTTGACAAAAGTTGGCGCCACCAGTGAGTTATGGTTAAAATTGTCATGTGTAAAACGTCCTTATCGTAAGATTGGACATCAGTCAATAACATAACCTTAAAATATTAGTGATTTTTTATCAGTATAATATATTCTTTTGTGTGCGAAAATGTCGAGTTTTGAGCCGAATAAGCGTCATTTGCGGGAACTTTTGATTTACTTCTTCAATTTGAAGAAATCTGCAGCTGAGGCGTATCGATTGCTTGTAGAAGCATATGGTGAGGCTGCCTTAAGTGAGAGAAGTTGTCGTGAGTGGTTTCAAAAGTTTAAGAACGGTGAATTTGACATCGAAGACAAAGAACGTAGCGGAAGGCCGAAAGTGTATGAAGACGCGGAATTGGAAGCATTATTGGATCAAGATTCGTGCCAAACGCAAGAAGAACTTGCACTTACATTGGGAGTGACTTAACAAGCAATTTCACATCGGTTGAAATCATTGGGATTGATTCAAAAACAAGGAAATTGGGTTCCATATGAACTGACGCCGAGAAACGTTGAACGCCGATTGTTCACATGTGAAATGCTGCTTGCCAGGCATAAACGAAAGGGTTTTCTGCACCGTATAGTCACTGGTGATGAAAAATGGATCCACTATGATAATCCAAAAAGGAAGAAATCATGGGGACCACTTGGCCATGCTTCAACATCTACAGCTAAGCCTAATATTCATGGAAAAAAACTCTTGTTATGCATTTGGTGGGATCAGCTTGGTGTCGTGTATTATGAGTTGCTCAAACCGAACGAAACCATTACTGGGGCTGTCTACCGAACACAATTGATGAGATTGAGTCGAGCACTCAAGGAAAAGCGCGCCCACTACTCCAGACACGACAAAGTTATTCTCCTGCATGATAATGCTCGTCCACATGTTGCGGCGCCGGTCAAAACCTATTTGGAAACACTCAGTTGGGAAGTTTTACCCCAGCCGCCGTATTCACCAGACATTGCTCCTTTTGATTTCCACATGTTTAGATCGATGGCGCATGGCCTGTCTGAGCAACACTTCACATCATATGAAGATACCAAAAATTGGGTCGATTCGTGGATAGCCTCAAAAGATGAAGCATTCTTCCGACGCGGTATCCGTATGCTGCCAGAAAGATGGGAAAAAGTAGTGGCAAGCGATGGACAATACTTCAAATAAAACATTAGGTTCCGTTCTTTCACAATAAATACCCAATTTTTGATAAAAAACGGCGGAAACTTATTTGTACACCTAATATAATATCCATAAACAAAAAGAAAGAGAGAAAGAGAGATCTTTCATTTTAAAAAAATGTATTGCTAGTTTAGACATGTCTTCAAATGTTATATTCTAATTAATAAATTTATTATTAATAATAAATTCACATTATCCATAGATTTATATTTAAAAGTTTATTTTTGTGAGATTATTATGCTAGCTTGTTTTTTTAACTACAGAAATATTTAAACCGTTGCATCCTATCGTACCAAGTTCGCAATCGGCTTCGAGGCGTTATGACGTTACCGCACCTGTTTCCATCGTAATCAAGCAACGAAAACACACGCTTTTCAAAAGCCACGATACAGAGCCCGCGGCGTTTCCGCGGCGCGCCTCTCGACGGACTCACGCGTAATCTCGAATCCGGGAGATCCCGAGCGTTACGGATACGATTTTGCGTTTAACGATCGCAAGCGCAGGTGCGTGGATACGCGCTCCTATAACGGTAAGACGACGCCTCATCGGTTCGCGCGAGCGAGATTCCACGCTCTGGCTCGTGGTTCCTCTCCGCTTTGCCGTATCAACGCGACGCGCTCGAGGCCGATATGGGGCCGGAGCGAGCCTTCGCGTACAACCTCGCTGCTCTCCTCTTTTCCCTCCAATGATCGAAACGCCTTTTTGCTCTTCTCAACCTTCTCATCCGCGCGCGTGCCACTTCAGCCGTGACGGGGACGCGTCTGCCACAAGGAGCACCTTCTCCTCGCATCGCGCTCGATTCTTTCCCCTTGTCGTTGCACCGATCATCCAGGCGGATCGAATGCAAGTTAACACAATCGCGATAATGCTGACTTTAATATATTATTTTTGTATGTACAATGAAAGCAATGTACAATCGATAGCTTGTCATTGGGATAGTTGTATTGAACACGAAGAAGCAGAATAAATAATGACATTTACACACAACTACTAATCGGCGATTTATATTTTATAAGATTCGGTTTATATTTAAATAAATTGTATTATACTATTTCTCAGAAAGGGGTTTCAAATAATTTGCAGATATTTCGCTGTGAAAAAATATTCAGTTATTTTATTAAGATTTATTTTCTCGTTTTTCTTTGTATTGTGAGATAAAAGTGCTGATATTTATATAAGAAATATGAATATAGAGTCTGTGCTTGATTGCATGTTGTTAATAAGAAATGGATTATTTCTTAAATTAGAACTCTAAAAATTTCCCACATTTATAAGTTATGTGTACGTTAAAAATGTAACAAAATAAAAAATTATTCTTTTATATAAATATATCGCATATATTTTTTCATAACGTCAAGAAATACACCGTAACAATTAATTTTCAACGACATTATCGTAATTATAAACACGCTCTGCGTCTTCTGCACGCGGTGTGATACTTAATCGGCGAAATAGACCCACGATTTCATGAGCTGAAGGTTAAAATAGATAAATTCGATAAATATCATAGAGAATAAAACGAGAGACGGAGGGCACGCAACGGTATCAAATGGCGCTCTCTCATCCCGCATACTCAATGATCGCACGCGAAGCGCGTTAATCGTCGACGGAGCGAAACTGTACGGTAAAATACGCTATTAACGCTTATCTCGCGGCCGAGGATTCTTTTCGATTTGTTGATTACATAGGAGACGCGGCGGGCCATTGTTCGGTCGAGGATCGGCTGCGCGCGTAACGAGGGGCGAGAAATTGCACGCGAGAGCGTGCAAGAGAGGAAGCGCGAAGTGGGCGTCTACCGTCGCGATTTATTGACGCGTAGATGCCGACACGATTAGAATAAACAGTTACAGTATATAAATTTATATATATGTATACATGGTTGAATTTATACACTTTAATAGATATTAGTTTCATATGAAATTTAATTATAAAGAGATATAATATAAAAAAGATATTACAAACTCGCAAAAAATAATAATCACCCTTAGTATTTGTATGTATATACAGTGTCCCAAAATTACACCAACAAACTTCAGGTGGTTATAAAGGGCAAAACAAGCCTATTTTGCCAATAAACTCGTATCCACAAATAAGCTGTTTTGACACTAAAGAATCGAAGACTAATAAGAACAAAAATCTTCAAAAAAAAAATATTTTTTCAAAATTTTATTAAGGTGGTTAAATAGAGATGTTTTTACCATAAAACTTTTGTATAAAACATTTTTTAATATCTCAAATAATTTTTGAGATATATCAAAAAAAGCAAAAAGCCACTCTATATATGAATCGTTTTTGGACCGCAACTAGAAATTTCTAAATTCATCTATTTACTCTATGTACATATCGTGTAAAGTGTTATTAAAATCAGAATTTTCGGGTTCGCGAGGTTCCCTTGTTAGTCTGATTTTCTAGTGCCAAAATGGCTCATTTGCGGACACGAGTTTATTGACAAAATTGGCTTGTTTTGGTATCCTTTATAACCACCTGAAATTTGTCGGTCTAATTCTGAGTGTATATATGTATAGATATATATGTATGCATGTATGTATAATTTCAGGTTGAATTTATACACTTTAATAGAGATTATTTTCATATGGAATTTAATTATAAAGAGATATAGTATAAAAAAGTTAAATACTCGCAAAAAATAATAATCACCTTCAACATTGGAATATATGTATATATATATTTGTGCAGCCTCACGCGAAGGAATTTTAGGATAGTGATAATCCTGATGCGCTTGCATTAACGATCCATTTATCGAGTTTAGCGAATCGTGAAATGTTTCATTATCTTGCAAATTCATATGAGAGCGGTGCAAAATATAAATGACGTTCCGTTGGCGCACAAGAAGTTTTGTTGCGCGGAAGAGGATCTGGTCTAGATTTAATGCAGGCCATTCAAGAACTGTTATCGCTCTTCGTCGCTGTTATAAATCCGCCTTCTATCTTCCTCAGGGCATTATTTCTGATATTATAAAGAAACAAACTTACTTCATTTTGCATTAAACTATTCTTTTTTTTAGCAATCTTATCTAACAATCCAATTCATTTTCTGATAGATAATATCAACCCTTCATTCTTTCTCTCTTCCTCTTTCGATTTGAGCAATCAAGAACGCAATTTATAATATATAATTCCAATTCCTAAAAATGCGAACACACACGTTTGCCTCACGGTAGCGTGTATTACTCTTGTTAAACAATGTAATTCTGCGGCAACCATAATGTTATTACCCTAACATTACGGTAAACAGAGCCGCAATTGTGGGAAGTGGATCGTAACACTATGATAATGAGGTTTGCAAACCCTAAATCTTCGTGTCATCGAAAACAATGGAAGCCGGGGCAGCTGCACGTTCTCCATAATTAACGTTTGAAGTTAACTTTGTAGTTTTTCATCACAGTTACGTTATCTTTGTTTCGTACCAGGAAAAAGGCAATGAACCACTTCTCGTGCGTTTATTAGGACGTTCGTTAATTATAATGTTTATTAAATTATATCTTTGTAAAGCTTCTCTCTTACATCTTCTTCAATTATACGCGGAAATCTTAAACACATTTTATATAAATAATTTGTTTTTGCTCGGGATATCATAGATTTTCCACAGCGAGATCAAAAGTACTTCAATTTCCGGGATCCCAGAAGCCGCGATCGCGACCAGTTGCGCTCAAAGTTGCGATTTTCATCTAGCAATCTCGAGCCTGATTCCGCGCGCGAGAAAAAACTCTTAACGCTACTCCTGGACCGGTAACTAATAACGTCGCCGGCGAAAGCAAATCATCTTTAATGACGCAATAATCACCGCACGACTCATACGCGCGATCTATTGCTTCCTGAGTCTAATACGACTGTTCCCAAAGAGACGATTTATCAAACAAATTTCTCAGAAACCATCGACACGATCCATGCTTGGCTGCGCTGCTTAATGACATTGCTCAGATCTAACGTAAACGCTCCCATTTTTTTTTTTTTTTAACGCGAATATCTTTATATAATACTATATATACACAGTTGGAAAGTTTGTGTTTTCTTGTTAAAAGGTGTTTGCTGTTTAAAATTTTTGTGTTAAATATCATATTTAACTGTTGTGTTAATTGAACTCAAGTGTTAAACTATTCAAACAATTGAAGAAAAAAGTATAAAAATGACACAATGTGCTATTTTTAATTTTCCACAATAGATATGTTTCGTATTATTAGTGACAGGATTTATCTGTTAAAATTTACAGAAAAAAATGTTGATTTTATTTTACAATAGGAGTGACAGTGATTACAAACCGTCAATAACATTTTTCCAAATTAATTTTATCATATATGTTGATTTTTTACACAAAATTTATTTCAAATTATTTTGAGGTTTGCATTTATTTTGTGTTAAAATTTTTAACATAGTATTAGTGCCACCATTTAACATATCCATATTATGTTAAATTAACAAAAATTTGTGTGAACTGTTTAGGACATGTGATATCTGTTAAATATAATACAAATTTTTCAACTGTGTATTTTATACTCTTTTAACGGATAAAACTTAATCGCGCTCGGCGAATCAATTGTATTCGCGCTTTGCTTTACTAGTTTTGCATTTGCCGTAACGCCAACGCTCGCGTTTATTTCTCATCAAATCGTCTGCGTAAATCATCAATCAAACGATATAATCATAAAGAGAATTCAATACGGCACAATTACCTACCGATAATTTCCACTGTTAAAGTGTGACATACTACCGATTAGTTCGCCGTTTTACGACTGTAATGTATAGGTCTTTCAATTACAATGTGTCTTAGATAATGTAATTGTGAAATAACATGTTCATATACGGAACGAAATAATGAAAACTGCAAGAAACAGAGAGATTGATTGCGCGTAGTGGCTTTAGACGGCAAGTTTTTTTAAACAGAATTAATAGCACCCGGAGCGGAGATATAAATGTCTCCCTTCGTCTCGGCGTTAACACCTTCTTGCCGCGATAATTGATGCGGATCGCTGGTATTAGCTTTTACTATCCAACAGTTATAACGATACGGTCGCGCGTAATCGCGGGTAACGACATACGTATTGCGACGGTTGTACACGCGTTTACGAATTATTCACTGTCGTCGCGCAGAGTCACTCTCGACACGGTTACCGGGATTATTTCCCACGTAACGAAGACGAAGAACCCGCGAAGAAGGAAGAAGGAACACGAGGAAGACTTAAATCGAAGGTTAACGGATTCGCGAATATGCAAATTGGCGATGGGAGGAAAGAGGACGATCGTTTAAATCACATCTCTCTGCTACCGTTTCAGGTTGCCCGCAACCACGCGTGACCAAACATTCTCTTCTCGCGCTTTTCGAAAGTTCAGCGCTGGACCGACCGATTTATGATCCAACAGACCTGGAACTCCACGGTCGGAATCATCATAAGCGGCTAAAATTCTTCGAATATACAGGTCATAGATTTAACGTGTGGGTGCCTGATCGCGATGAAGGCTTACGGTACGTCGTCGGTCTAATTCCGCTCACGGAATCCGCGAACATTCCTGATAAACAACGGACGGTAAAAAGTGTAGGATAGTTTCGCGGGTTTTTAAAAACGAAGAAACGTAGCGATGCGAAACGATTGCGATGAGAGATAAGTGCTTCGAGCGAAATATATCCAGAGCGTATATTTATAATAATCTGATAAAAATAAATTACATATTTTGCATCAAATGCCTATGAAATGCCTAAATTATTCAGCACTTGGTGCCTCCTATAAATGCCTCGGTGCAAAGAAGGAATGAGTATATTCCCGTGTAAAATCTCCAGAGCGAGAGGAAAGCGTTCATCCTACGGTCAGGGCCTCTTATAAAACAGTGGAAATAAAATGACGCGGCAATATAAGTGAACGCATTCGATGCGTTGAAAATACGGTGGACGTTCGTACCGGCGACAACGGTACGGGAATGCTACTGTCGATATATTTCTTGCGTCTCTATCGTCCTTGGAGAGAAGAAACGGCCGATAAAACTTCAGTTACGTTCGCGATGACTTCCGGCTGACGATGGCGATACGTCCCCCGTGACGCCGCCGTTCGTCACCGTTCGCGCGCAGTCCGATTTCGCGGATAAGAGCGGCGCGACGCGAAGAGACCGAAGAGACACGGCGAAGTGTAAGCAAACGCGTACGTAAAGACATTCCTCGCGCTCTGACGAACACCCGATAAGCATCGCGAAATTATGAGAAGTTATTCGAAAATTTAAGTAGCAGTTTTTTATTTTAAAGATCCGATCCTTTGGGGGAGGGGGCGGGGGAAGCTTACGGTAAACATTATTAAAATTACGTGTCTCTCGCGATAAGGAATCCCTATTTTTTAATCGATATAAATAAATGATGTTCAGTAAAACGAAGATCCGATCGATCTCTCTAAATGCATATGTTTTAATTAACGCTAGAACATCATCTTTATGTAAGCACACGCGTTCTTCTTCCTTTCTTCCTTCCTTTTATTACATCTTTTTTTTTCCATTCCATTCTCGCGTTATTTATGAGTTCGTACGCGCGAGTGGAAGTTGAATTTACAACCGACAGGACTATTATGCCTAGGTTTATTAGACGCGAACAGCCAGCCGCGACTTGTTTCCCTCTTCTGGGATTCCCGTGGCCGGGAATAGAGCGATTATTATTGCGAGCAGAACTGCAGGCTCGCGTATCGCGCGAGTTCACTTAAGCGCAACGGTAACTCGGCTCGTGGATCATTTCCTTTCCTTTCCTCGTCCCTCCGATCTCTCCCCATTATCTCGTTCGCTTCCCCCTGTTCCTCGGATGCGCGTCGCGTTCGATTGCGTATTCGTTTATCTAAGATCGCGCCGCGACATCTTCAAGACAAAAAAAAAAATCTAGCGTGCATAGGACTTCCGTAAAGTGCGTGCAGAAATTATGCGCGCCTGTGAACTATAAACGATAAACTATGCGCGAGATGTATATTTATCAGCTATGATTTATAGATCCTAACTATATAGTGCGGAGCCTATAAGTCAAGATATTTCTATGTAACGCTTGTTATACACGCGCAGTCATTTAACGGATACAGATAACCATAAGTTAAATTAAAATAAGGAATTTTAACTGCTAATGATATTCGATCGTTAACGTGAAACAATTTTATCGTGATTAATCGCGTCTCTCTCGAACGTAGATAAAACATATTTTAAATAACGGACTTTGTGTTTGTGTGTGTGCAACTCGTTGATTATACGTACCATATTTACATCAAAATACGTCTCGATAATTTAAGATTCGACATTTAAAGCACGACGTGTGTGCTTAGGTAAGACCCTTAAAATTTGTATTACGTTGTCTTCGGGATGCGAGAATGACTCATACATCACAAGTTATTCCAGCGCAACTAACTTCGATTAGACAGATTTAACGTCATCCGGAAGCTCCGTGCTCCGGAGTGTTTCCTCATCGTATGTATGACGTCGGTGTGTATAAAGTGGAAATTTGAATTGCCCCACGTGTGTACCGAATACGCGCTGATTCTTCTTCCTGGCCGTTTCTTTCCGCGCTCCTCATTTCTCCGGACGGCCTCGCCATTTCCTTGTCTCATTCTGAGACGGTTCTTAATTGCAGCTGGATGCAAATTCGCCATACAACTGCGAGACGAATAATCCAACGTGCGTGCGTGTTATCCAAAGATAAGTGCGGATGCACCATCATCAAATTAAATAAATTTAGATTAAATAAATGCGATTGAGCCGCGATGAGAAAAAGATATCGGCCACAAAGAACAATGTCGCATATGTAATGATTGCACGTGTAATCATCTATCTGCGATAAACACAGAAAAATTATTAGAATATAATTATAAACAATTACATTTTTATGAACAATTACAGAGCGAGAAGCTTAATTTCATCAAATATAATTAAGCTAATAAAAGTAAAAGTAATGTGAGATTATATATTGTATATAACATATACAGGGTGCTAAATTTCAAACGTAACAGGCCGAATATATCACTAAATGAAATATCGAATATCGAGGTCTGGTTTTTTTTTTTTTTGGATTGTATTGTTTCAAGGCGGACAAATTTTGATAAAAAATATTTGTCTTTAAATGGACGCGTCAAAGCGAGATAAAGGTCAACTTTATTTTTTTTAGTGGAAACCGTTATTTTTTATTCATATTCTTATACTTCTTCTTAAGACCTTTTCAAAACACTATAATAAAATATTGTTAAGTATTTTTTGAGTTATTTTATATCTTAATCTGACATACATATTTTTATATAAAATACTTCGTAAAATATTTAGTTTTCAATAATCTTACCATAATACTTTTATGTATAAAATAATGAGACAAATCAATTGATATAAAGAAAATAATTGTTTTTAAGAAAAAATATGTAATTATTTACAATGTACCTTTTTTTATATCAGTAGTACATTACTTTCCAGGATGTATAATCGACACTAGAAAGTGACGAATGTAAAATTATACGTATAAGATAACATCGGAAGCGGTACTAAAATAAAATCGAAATTGAAATAATAACAGTTACAGATCGCATGCCGTTCATTTTTATCACCTTAGTTCCGAGAAAACGTTAAATAATTCAAGATTCCGTTATATACTAGGTGTCTCGTACATTATAAAGATATTTGCCAATAAAATGTAAGATGTATGTCTGTCTGTATAAAAACCGCTATCATTACATGCTCTTCTAATAAACGTTTATTAAAACAAGTTTTGATTCGCCGGACAAACTAGTCCGATTAAGAGAATACGACGATAAGGTAATGACACACTAACATCGACGGATCTCCAAAGATTCACTTAATCATGTAATCAGATTGATCGTTCAAGATCTTCCGTCCGAATCAGTCTAAAAATAAATAAATACGCGTCTATATTTATGCAAGTCGTAGAAATGTCATCTGATCTCGTCAAACAAGTAATGCCGCTACTTGAAATGAACCTTTCTACATCTTGTTGTGACGTTGACGGTTACGTCATAACCATGGGCGTCCGCAGAATTTTTCCTGCCCTGGGAGGGGGGGGCATATCACTTTCAGATTAATTTTAAAAAATGTATACTTAAATATTTTTACATCTTTTAGTATTAAAGCTTTCTCACCGCTTCAAGATAGATGTAAATCGAAAAAGATTTTTGTTTTTTTTGTGTTTTTTTAAATAATTTAATTTTTTTAACCAAAATTTTTTTTTCCATTTTCCAGGGGGGGACACGTGCCCGTTTTGCCTCCTCCCCCCCCCCCCCCCCCCCC
>NW_021853375.1:113129-140616 GCF_003651465.1 Formica exsecta
GAATGCCGTTCGCTCCAAATGCAACCCGTTACATATGTCCAAGAATGACCTTAATCGCGACTACCCTTCGCGCACTTTATCACTGCGGTGTGTAATTAAAACGTGGATACGTGAGTGCAGCGGGATTATTCGTTCCATCAGTGTACCGCGATTCAATTTCAATTCTCATTTTGCATTTTTCGTCATTACGAAGACCAAGAATCCAAAGTTTAACCGTCTCTTCGTGTTTTTTTTTTTCCCCATAGAAATGGAAAAAGGATATTTTTTTTACATCATCCATCAGATCAAATACGAGTGAAGTGCACTTCTTTTTCATGTTACGTTAGAGAAAATCGCAAATCTTCAAGCAAGAACACGAGAATACAAGGCTCGCGGCTATTTTCCTAGATGCAAAAGTATGCGTAATCCCGTAACACGACAATCTAAAGAGGGATATAATACTATAGGACATTTTCTCATAGTAAGATAGCGATACCTCGAGCAAAGAGGTATTCAGTAACAACATCGTATTCTTGTAAGATTGAAAATACATATAAAACCATATAATTTACGTCAAATATAATTAGTGACCGCTACATTCGTGATGAGTCATCATCTTACTAGTTTAATCGCGCGTACCATCTCTCTTTCTCTCTGGATATCCAGAAACGTGTTACAAATAGAACTGCACGCAATGTGCCGAAAATCGGAAGCTACGCAGCGCATTTCGCACAGTTGAAAAATTTATGTTTTCTTGTTAAAAAATAAGTTAAAATTTTTGTGTTAAATATTTTAGGATGTTCTGGATGGTTTGTCAAAATGCTACAAAGTTGATGAAAATTTAATGTCATATTTTCTTTCAAAGTTTGGGGCCAAATTTCAGATCGATTCACAATTTAGATAAAAAGTTATCAATTTTTGAATATCCGAGTTTTAACACGTAACCTTATGGCATTACAGAGAAAAGCGTAAAAAAAAAAAACATTAAAAAATGCTACCAATATAATGATATTTTACACACAAGTAGATTATCAACAAACAAAAATATGGCAACAAGATTTTAAACGATTTAGAACATAGTTTTAAAGAAATTGCAAAAAATCAGTGAAATTATTGCTCGTCTTTGAGAAAAAAATAGTAGTAACAGTTATTTACAGTCACTAAATCTACGTTTTTTTACATTCTATTAGACTTGCCGTAATTATTTATATACATTTTTTTTCTTAGGATGTCTGGAGGATTAATATCGGTGTTTTTAATATTTCCATGACTTTTGACTGGACCGGTACCTCCAGAACATCCTTAACACATTCATGTGTTAATTTAACATATTGCTGTTGTATTAATTAGACTCGAATGTTAAATTACTAAAACAATTGAAAAAAGTGTAAAAATAACATAATGTGCATTTATTTATAATTTTACACAATAGATATGTTCCGTATTATTACAGGATTTATCTGTTAAAATTTACAGAATAAAATATTGATTTTATTCTACAATAAGAATGACAGTAACTACAGACATCAATAACATTTTTCCAAGTTAATTTTATCATTATGTTGATTTTACACAAAATTTATTTAAAATTGAATATGAAGTTTGCATTCATTTTGTGTTAAAATATTAACAGAATATTAGTGTCATCATTTAACATATCCATATTATGTTAAATTAACACAAAAATTTGTGTGGACTGTTTGGGATATGCGATATATGTTAAATTTAAGCCAAATTTTCCAACTATGTGTAATTTTAAGCTGAATATATCACATTAAATACCGTTAGATTTAAAGAAAGATGTTATCCCGGTCGCTGACAGACGAGGATATAATTAACAGCGCGAGTTTCACGGGATCAACCGCAGCCTTGCATTGATCGTAATGTCGTCGTGTCGATTCGCGTCGCGGTATCTGCGTCGCTCGTCTGACCGCTGATGACGACCAGAGAAATTTGAGTCTAGGTCGACTGGTCTTTCTCGCCGCGGGTTTCTCACACAGCTTCGGGTTCACTGGCTGCACTTGGCCAAGCTAATTGTCGACGATGCGTCCGGCTTTATGTCGAGCGTAATCAAGAGAGCGAGCGAATAAACATTTCATCTTGACCAGGAAAACGCAAATGAGATCTGTCCCGTTCCGGGGAAACCAGATCCGCGGAAGAAACCCGGTAATGTTCGCTAGAGCATACACGGAAAAAAAAGATTAGCAACAGGAGCCAATATATAGCTGTGATAGCTAAAATGTGTCCTTAATGGACAGCTAATATTGTTGCTGCCCAAGCTAAATTTATTAGCTATTTGCATTTAGGTACTACAGCAACACTTTTTTGCTGTTAGAAACAAGTGACACTTAGCTGAATGCTACTTTATCCTTTGCTGCAGAACTAAATAATCTCCATTATGGATGCTAAGATTTTTAGCTATGATTGTACAATCTTCGCTGTTACGCCCCAATATTTTAACAAAGTACGGACTTCTTCATCCATCTTATCCACACAATAGAGAACCACTTAATTCACACGTATCGAAACGAACTGGGCGAGCAACGGCTAACGCGTCGATGTTGTCAATGACAGCGTCGCAGAAACAATTAAACAATTGTGAATCGAAGATTCGCGCGCATACCCATAAAAGTTTTTAGCTACGGCAGCTAATTTTTTTTCCGTGTGCTATTGTTAAGTCATTTTTTTGCGTGTAGAGAATAATTAACATAATGATGGCCCTTCTATTGCCCTCTCTTGTGCCCTTATGGGAATTATCGTCTAACGAGAATGCAAATGACCGGAAATTTATTCCGAGAGGATTTTATAGCGACAAGTGTCACGACAAGTGTCTCAATTATTATGTGTTTATCGTTAATTCGAAGATAATTAATTGCCATGTTGCACAATAAAATAATATCCGTCAGAAATCCATTCGCGATATGTCAGACTAACTTTTCTCTTTACGAAACTAAAACTGTTATATACAATGTAATATAAGTATATCGAAGAGGAATTTCTGTTACACGGAGTAAATGGAGCGATACTTCATCTCTGAACAGAAACCGCAACAAATGTTTACCCATTTGAGACGCTCCCACGGGGCTACTGAAGAAGATGACTGGGATTTTTCTGAATGATTACTTGAGAACATTTATCGGTACTCTTATATCAGTGGCAAGTAGAGCGTCGGCTCTCGCGTGTATCTCGCTCATCGTAACATGACAGCGCACGTAGTACAACTAGTCGAATGAGTTGGCTCTCCTCTTGAACGAGACTAAAGTAAATATGACGTTTCTCTCTTCGACACGATTTGCATACGGCTTGCATACGCGATGATTAAAATGTCAAGAGCGGCGAGCAAACACAAACACGCGAACAGATCGATTGCCTCTGGCTGCTCGTATAAGGAAGAACTTTTTTATAAACGGTTTTACAATGTGGTCTTTCTCGCCTTTAACTCTAAACGATCAGTTGTACCCGCAATTAAATGCACTTTATATGCGCGAATATACTTCCGCGAACGATTGAAGGCTCCGCGGTCGATGACAGCGGCGTAAACACGATGTTCTTGCGCTGCTAGCGGATTGCTTGATAAAAGCAAGCGCGATCGATGATGTACGACGCCGAAGAAGAACACATTTCGATACGGCTGGGTGCTCGGGGAGACTGTTTTTCCGCCGTCCTTTCCCGGATACTAAGCTCTCGCATCGATTAAAAGTTGGTAAAACGTGTATTATACTTATTTTCCTGTCGCTCAGCGGCGTGAAATTTATATGTTACTTTAACAACGCCTGTCCTAGCTGCGGTTACAAAGTTCAATAGAGTGCAATGAGAGTGCAATCATCCATTAATTAATTATTGCTTATACCAGTATAAGGGCTTATACATATAAGTGAACGCCATAACTAATTAATTTCTTATCAAGATATTTGGAATTTCTTTTTTTTTTTTTTTTACTTAGATACTTGGAAATATCATTAAAATGTTAGGAGTTTTTTTTTTATTGCAGAATTCTAACATAAAAACCCTGATGTAGCACGAGTCGTGTATAAAATAAAAAAACGGCTTTGTCATGAAAAAAAA
The DNA here is from genome assembly GCF_003651465.1 of Formica exsecta. Taxonomy (NCBI): domain Eukaryota; kingdom Metazoa; phylum Arthropoda; class Insecta; order Hymenoptera; family Formicidae; genus Formica; species Formica exsecta. The sequence continues at coordinate 117,174 of NW_021853375.1, forward strand.
AAGTGTTGGAACGTCGAGAAGGCACGCGCATTACATCGTGATGTATGTCGTCGTAAAAATTATCTCGACACGGTTGGCTTGTTCGAAAGATTATTGCCAGACCATAGTTAAGCCACGGTCAGAGCAAAGTGCTCCAGTTTTAAAGGGTTAACCGCAGATTCTCGAGGTATAAGATTCGTGCCTAGCTCGACGTCTTTGTCGCCGTGCGAGTCAACGGCGGAAAATTCGAGTCTCGGTCGACTGGATTCCGATTCTCACAGACCAGATTCTCATAGACCATAGAATCTCATAGTCTCTTCGACCTCGCGATCTCCTTAACCATCGCTCTGCTTTAAAGAAACGATGCGAAAACGCGTATGTGCGTGCGTGCGACTAACAAGCAGGAGATTACACCTGATGTGCGCGAAATGAGCGATGACGAACGATTTTCTAAAGTCCACGGAATGCTACCCTTTCAGACCACCGTGGCGGCTAAATACCGTAAGATGGGGTATGCTTGCACCGGCGGAAGATAATTTCCCGCACTCCGCAAGATCTTAGGATCATTTAGAGCGTCGAAGAAAGTAATCTCCCTATGAGTTCTACAAGGCAATATACATCCACGTTATATTATTACTTTTTCAAATATACTCAATCTCGCTCATCTTAAATATAATATGCTAACTTTTCTTTTTCATCTTGACATCCTATTTTTAATAAACTAAATTTTCAATACAGGAAATGATAGTATTTCATTTGTAGTTATTTGTAGAAATAGTATACTGTATTTTTTATGGCTTTGACTTAAAGAAATTATTGTTGCCACAAACGGTATACTCTATTATTGTCTTGTATTAAGTTTATAAAAATTTATTAAAAGCAGGATGCAAAGTTTTACACTATAAAAAATTTTCTAAAAATTTAGACACGTTTTTATCTGATTTTTCAGATCTTGGTGTCTGAAAAAAGTTTCAGACAATCTGTCTTAATAATCAGAGTTGTTTTTCTAAAAGTTCAGAAAAGTGTGTCTGAAAATTGATGTATCTGAAAATCCAGATAGCATTCCGTCTGAAAATTTAGACAGTGTGTCGTGCAAAAAAGCAGACACTTTGTGTGTCTAAAGTTCCAGTCTATTTTTTCTTTTTACTATGTAGGTTTACGGTTGCTGCTATTTTTTTTTAAATCTAAATAAAAAGAGAATTAATTTATAACTTAAAAATCAATTTCATTTGATAGTGTTAAAAAGATTCGCTCTTTCCGAAACATACATGCGTATAAATTTGGCTGAGATCCATTGAAGTCCAGTATGACAGATCTAGATGAAAGAAGCCGTTCCGCGAAGCGGAGGTATCGCGCGAGTTTACTAGTCGACCGAATCGAAGCGAGCGTAAGCTGCGTAAACGCAGCTCGACGGATGCAACGTAATTACGCGCGTGGTGCACAAAGCGAGACTTAGTCCGTAGTTTTCTCCGCGCCTTCGCCCCCGGGGCTACAAAGGCGACCGCGAAGGCAGAAGCGCAGAGCAGAGCGCAGGCCGGAATAAAAGTGTTCCCTGCCTATCGGTGGGTAACGGAATTGAAAGACGATGGCGAGGCGACGTAGCGGGGAATCAGGTGGAGGTCCCCGCGGGCATCTCGTGCTCGGTTCATTTCACTTCCCAACGACATAATTCTCCGACCGACCGACAGCGGCAAAGTGCGTGTCGACTTTGCCAACAAATAAAGTTTCGCAAAAATAACACGACTATGAGAGAAATCCTACGACAATTATTAAACAATTGGCAAATTTCATTTACTTTATTTACACATATGTGTACGGATCGTGCATCATATCAGCTGACAACTGTCACCCCACCCTTTGATGCAATTTGCGTTTTCTTGTGCCCCTTTTCTATTGTCGCTCATAATATAATGTACAAATTGCTTAATAAAGATTATTATTATTATTATATTATTATTATTATTATTATTATTATTATTATTATCATTATTATTATTAAATAACGGGTGCGAAACTCAATATGCGAAAAAGACGACTTATTTGTGAGAATCGGAAGCATATTAGCCAAACGAATGGCATCTTGGAACATCCTAGAGTTTTATATGTAATTTAATATAAATTTTTATTGTTTCACGCATCTCTCAAACATTTGCGACAAAAATTAATTTGTTAAGCGCGATAAGAGACATAATTTTCAATGTCGAATCCTAAATTGAACTTGTCGAAAATCGCATTGGTTTTTCAATTCGTCGGTGATGGATGCTGTTCGACTTCGAGTTTGATCGATACATGACTTTCGTTCGCGCGTGACTTGCGGCTTGGCGTATATACTTAGGGAGTGCGCTTAAATTGCGATATCTCATGATGCGGTGGTGCGTCTTTTATTTTTGATGCAATAACACACGAGGTTGATGGGCACACCCGTGCCGACACATCGGTCGTGCGCGCGGGATATAATCTTGTGAAAATCTATAAGTATTTCCGTTTTATCCGCAAGACCAGGGGCGATCGTCGACTTCATTTCGCGATACCGTATTGCACGTGAGGCAAATTGTGCTTCGCGCGAGAATGATTGATGCGGGCAAATCGCGTTGGCTTTTGAACACAAACACGTACAATCTATAAATATTTGCGAACACACGCTCGCGCTAGAGTTTTGTTTCTCCATTATATGCACATGTTACACGTTGAACCGTTCGAGGGTTCACGGCAATAATTCTAACTGCATTTGGTAGCGCACGGAATGTTATTCCCGCGTATTAATCGAGAAAGATCGCTATTAAATGAAATTTATTTAAAAAATCTCAAAGCATCTCTGAATTGTGTGCCACGGGCGATTTACGCCTCGTTGCTCACATATTCGCATAAAATGAATTATGTTCCCTGATTATATCATTTGATATCGTTATGTTCCGTTACCGTTACATTTCTGTTATTAAAATACTTTTCAGAAATCATGTTTATCGATTTTGATTGAACGTTTCATCGAAGAAACACTCATTTCTCACACTTGCCTATTATAAATAAGCAATATATCCAAGAAGAAAATAGAAAAACATGATTCAAAATTATATATTAAGTCATGTAAAGTCCTGTATCAGTTATCTGTTAAAAAAGTGGCTCTCCGAAAGTGGAATCTGGTTTCGCAGCCAGAGTCTCGTTGCCATTCATGGATGCTGGCAGCAGTCGTACTTTGCGTAACGCGTGTTCGACAAAAACCGGACAGCAGTTTAATTGCACGCATCGGTATCGTTCGGGCCGATCGTCGTCCTTACAGGGCACATATAATTCACGAGTACGTATGTTTGCGTGTGTATGTGTATGGTAATGTACGGTGGTACAGCGGTAAACCGCGCCGCCCACACGTCGGCTTTGCTGCAGCGCGGACAAGAGAGTCGCCTATCTTTCTCCTCGCATCTATGAATCCCGGCGCCACGTGATTAACGGCCATCATCATCGCGTAGCGCGATCCGTTGGCCGAGCCTCGCCATCCCACGTCTAACACCTTCCGTTCCATTTACCGACGACGACGGCGAATAATAATTATATCAAGCGGTTCGTGAATACCTTCCCGCGAAATTATCGATCTAACGCCAATGCACTCGGCGGCGATAATTAATTCCGCACGATTCATACGGACGGGACGCACTTCTCCGCGATTCTCTGCGAGACGAACAGATGGACGACGTGGGAAAGCCGCGCCGTGGAACAATGTGTATCGGCAATGGGATTATTGATTGTTTCTGTAACGCGAAGCGCAAACATCGAATGAATGAAAAGTTGCGGTATCGATGCCTTCAATGATGTGCTAGCGTGGATCACGCTTTAACTGTATCACGAAATATAACACGTCAACGAATGATTGATTCAGGAAGATTATGTTAGACGATTCGCTCTATTACATGTGCTTTTTTCCAAAAAGAACAAAAAGATTTTTTTTTTTATTATAAATCGAAGGATATCGATTTTTGAATATTATTTATTTTAAGTGACAAATGTTTTAAATATAAGAAGCCAATAATATAAATCTAATTTTATCTATTCATGTAATGACCAGAGTTGGGTCAATTAATTTTTTTTTTTTTTTTTTTTTTAACTAAGTTAAGTTTAAAGTTAATGGCCCAAAAATTAACTAAATTTATGTTAAAAGTTACTTAAATAAAGATTAACTCAGTTAAAGTTAAGTTAAAAAATTATTACTCATTAAAGTTAAAAGTTAATTCTTTATCCAACAGCGAATTGACACATCCAACAAATTTATACAATAAATAAAATATTCGCATTACGATCAACCATTTTCAGACGATTTTAATATTGATGAATTATTCTAACTTATATAAAAAAAAATTAATAAGTTAACGTTAATGCATTTTAAAGATTTTAAATGAAAAGTTAACACGTTTAAAATAAATTAAAAAAGTTATTAACTTTTTAACTTAGCTTTTAACTGTTTAACTAATTACTAACCAACTCTGGTAATGACGCAGATAATTATATGCAGAAGACCTTGTCTTTGATTTTCCACTTGAGTTTTCGCGCGCGAGACAAATTTACATGAATAATTAAATCGAAAATTGTTGCACGAGCATCCCAACATTTATGCAGCTGCTTACACGTGGTGTAGAAATGTCTCGTAAATCAAGCAACGACGACGCTCCATTAAATGACGACACTCGTAAAGTGTGAGAAACAGCGAACGGAATCGAATAATTTTCGCGATCACGAGAGATGCCGTAATGATGCGAAGACGAAAAAGCAATAAATCGCTGCGGCTGCGATCGTTGCTTGACGCTAATTGATCCTCTCCCCCTCTCACCCCTTCTTTTAGCAAGAGCGATAAATTAATTATTGTAATTATGATTATCCACTCATCTCGTTGACAACCGATGTAATCGCGATGACTCGAATTCCGTTGCGCGTAGGATAAGATAAATTTCTCCTTTATTCCTGTATGCGCGTGATATTTATAATCATCTTACGTGTGCAACATTCTCTAGGACGACTATCAACGTGTATCATCCTTGTCATCGTCTAACATATTGCAGATGAAGACGAATTGGCGATACAAACCGTTACGTGGTGATAATTACCGTTTAATCGCTCGAGACTAGGCAAACGTATCTTTTTTCATTTCTTCTTAAATTCGGTCTTTTGCCGTAATAAAATAATGGAACCACATTACAGTTACCTCTAAATAAGTTTTGTAGATATTACGTCAGTATACGCAGCGAAAAGTGTTTTATAATAAACAAATTTCAAATTAAATATTAAATTGCATTTACTAACGATTTTTTGAGCAAAATTTATTAATTCAAAAGATAATTAATAATAAGATTAGAATTTAATCAATGTATACCGCGTCTATTAATCTTATTATTTTCTTGATTAGAAATGGTGCAAATTTGGCCACAGTATCGTAGTGATTCACTATGTTACTTAATCTCTCAAAATACGGTTCTGAAGTAGGCAATTTTGATCTAAACAACTTCATCATCTAGTATGCTAGAAGCATTTCACTTTTTGAAACGACTGCTTAACCGCTGAGATGAAACGACGTTTGTTCGCTCGACCGCCTTGTAACGTAAGTAATACGCGTTTAAAATTTCCAGCGATAACGTCTCGGAAAACTACGGTCAGCTGATTCCCGCGACCCCGGGAAAATCGCGAAAGAGAGGACGATTAAGCAGCACTGATAACGACGGCCGACTGCTCATAGCAATTATCATTGTTGCAACATGACCGTGATAATAAAAGTAGATAATTTCTATTGTCTTAAAAGTAGTAGAACACACAATATAGTCTACTATTATAAAGGAGTCTAGACGTGAAGGATTTAGGGACTTGGCATGCGTTGCGTGCAAATTCTCTCTGCTCAGTATGCACGAAACATCCCGCAAAGTCTAGTATGTTCATTCCTTAATGCCTTAATCTGTGACATGGAAACATTATGCGATCAAACCACGATGAAAATTAGATTATATTGATTTATAATAAACTCGTGCTTCTCTCTTTACATCTTACGGTTTCTTGTGTGATTAAAAAAAAAAGTAGCTTATTAAGGATATATGTGTTATATGTCAAGATATTGACAAAAGCATAAAAATTTCGTAGACCGATCTACTATTTCTTCTGACTATCTGTGCAAAATCTGAACACAATTTTCTTCATGATTTAGAAATTATTTAAGTTTAAAATTTGTATCGATTCTTATGAAAAATCGCGTATTGTAGCATTTATTGACAAATCTAACAAGGAAAAAACATTGCCAGCAAAATAAAAATTTTGACATGTATTAACAAAACTCTACTAAATATTTGTGCGAAACTTAATTTAAATCCACTTACTGATTTAAAATTATTTATTAAAAATTATAGCAAAATACTTATAGTAATCCAAAATCTTTCTGTAATCTACTCGTTTTCTTTTCTTTTTTTCTTGCAGTTGACTTCAGGGCGTATTTACAATCAAAAGTTTTTGTCATAAATTTGGAAAAATATTAAACACAACAATTTTTTTTTTATGAAGACGTTAAAAAGCATATTATTTTTTGATACTTTAATTCTTTTAATAATCCAGATTTATTTATTTCATTTTCCAAACAGTATAACCGTAAGAAATGTTATTTTTTTTATTTTAAGTTTTCAAAGCTTTTTTCTACTATTGTATAGCCAAAACATCCTTAAATACATAAAAAATGCGAGATTAATACATAATAATTGAACAATACAAACTTCAATACGAAGAATAATTTCTTTGTCAAACACGCAAAATGTCTATGCATCACATCTCTGCGTAGAACTCTTATCGTTAGTATGTTAAGTCGTAATGAACGAAACTAGAAGCAATCAAAAATAGAAGACGACGTAAACGTTCCGCGAAGTCAAGCAATTAAATGATCCAGCAAAAGAGTAAATGAGAACTGATATGGGCGGTTGTTCCGGCATGGGGTCACCGAGCGCGTGCGAATAGACCGAAAAGGTCTATAAACGGTAAGTAAGTGCGGAGGCAAGAAACTCATTCGAGGTTCACGTGGAAATGGTAGAAGGCGAGGGCGCATTGGAAGCAGCAGAAGCAGCAGCAGCAGCAACAAGAGATGAATCACATCCTAGATCGTGGCACAAGCCGCGAAGGAGGAAGAGGAGACATGGAAAAGGGAAGACCGCGGCCGTTGCTGGTCCGCGATACTCTTATTACACCGACATTATGCGTACTCTTATTACACGGACATTATGCGTATAATGCGTTGCGATCTGTGTCACTTCGGGGTTCTCATACCGCGTGCGATATATCGCGAGATCCGAGAGAGTCTCGCTCTTTTTGTTTCCTTCCTAATCACGTTTCCAGTCACGTTCCTTCCTTGGGCTTGTCTCGCTCGTTCGTCGTTTCACGGAGATTTCCGTTACCGTCGTAACGAAGCGCTTTTCTCCGTCTAAGGATCTTCACGATTGTCCTTGATCGCCACACCAGTGTAAGCTTTCAAGCTTATATAACTTTTAAATTATATTCCTCGAGTAATATCTTATATAATTAAGATAATGTGTAAATTTAAAATGCAAAAGTGAATTTTTTAAACGTGTTTATTCAAAACATTTTGCAACACGAGTTTGGAAATATTGTTGTTTCGTTTTCCATATTTCCAAACAAATCTTCTTTACATAATTTTATAATTCAGTTTATATATTGTTACAGATATATCGCCATTTGGATGCTGACGGTGGTCACACCAAGGTGTCAGGTAAGTGTCTTACTACATAATTGCATATACGATAATACACGCAAGGCGAAAATTTATCCATTATCCAAAATTTGTATCAAAGGCGACCAATCACGAGAACGCGGAGGTGGACGGAAACTCCGAAGAGTCTGTTATCGATGACGCGACCGAGGATTATTGGGCGAGTAGCGGATCGGGACCCGATGAGGATGATTCCCCTCATAACGAAACCAGAGAAGCGTTAACTCACGAGGCCAGCGACCACGATACTGTAAGTCACGCATCGCCAATTTGTTTCGCCTTGCGCATTTACTTATTGAAATTCATGGTATAGACATTGCGCAAGAAGTTTCTCTCCGATCAGTTATTTCTTTGTTCCGTTATCCTTATTTCTCTTTCTTTCTCTCTGTCTCTTGTTCCATACTGATTTGATTAGTAAAAATAAGATGCTTATACAGGGTATCCCAGACCTATCGCACCATCTGCTAATAGCAGATTTTTTAGATGATTTTTTCTCAACAAAAATGTCGAGGCATCAATAATTTCCGTGTTATAAGCCATTCAAAAAAGAGGACCTTTTGCAAACTAAACTTTATAAAGAATTAAAACTATACATTTTTTAGTTAATTTCAGATAGAATTTATTTTAATAGAGAGAAAGAGAATTATAATTTAAGATTTAATTACAAATATATAAGAAATGATGGAAAAAATTGGAAACTTGCAAAAAATAATGACCTCTCTCGACATTTTCGCTGAGGAAAAATCGTCTCTAAATGATCTCAAAAATCTCCTATTAGCAAATGGTGCAGTCTGGGACACCCTATATATAATAAAAAAAATTTGTGTTTGCTCCAATAATAAAATATTATATATTGCAATCAATATTAGATATAACATAGGATTTTACTTCATAATTTCTTTAAAAATTATTTATATCGCGAAATTTACATCAAAATAAAAATACACATCAACGTCACACTTATATTTTTAACACACATTATTATTAAATTATTGAAAGTGAAAGTTAGAAACGTGCCAGTAAAAGTTCTTAGGGATCTTTTGCAGACCCAAGAGATTTCTGCCAATAAATGTTGTAATTGCGTAAACAAATAGGGAAATGGAAGAAGAGTAAGAGGAAAGATATACGCGCACCTGCCGTACGACTTGTCCAGTTATAGTTAATTGGCAAACGGTTTCCTCGAAAGAGGATTAATAAAAAAGCAAAGAGTGAACTAGCAGAGTGGGAAAAAAGGAAGCGTGAAATGTGGAATGATACTCGCACATCTGTTTAGTTTCGCGTGATTCCTCGTTAGCGAGTGCTCGCGCGCAAGGCCGTAGAAAGAATCTAGATGCAGGTGTTCTGCATCCGCTATGATATTCAAGAAGATAAAGAAAAAAATAAAGAGAGAGAGAGAGAGAGAGAGAGAGAGAAAGAGAAGGCCGACAGTTAACCGCAGTAAAGACGACGCCACGATCGTCGGCGCGTCCTCGATCGACCAGAAAAATCCTATCGGCCTATCGGACATCTACCGGGTATGATCGTCTTACTTTCTTCGCGCGACACTTGTCTTCGTATATCAGCGAAATGAAACATCCGTTTGCAATGATAATTAATTATTGAGCTCGCCCTATTCTCTTTTGTAATCTTCCCTCGTGGCAAAATAGCTCTTTCTAAACGAAGGGCAGAAGGTTGCTTTAGTACAGGGGGAGGGCGGAGAAGAGGGAGAGGGTAGCGGAGGATATAAAAGCCTCCTTGATTAATCGCCATTTATCGATGATCTCCGGATTGCCTTTAAACTAGTTTCACGAGCGGAATCGATTCCGATCGCGAAAAAATATGAACCAGTTTTCCGATAGAATAGAGAGAAAGGGTATCGCGCGGCCACGTCCGTGCGCGACCTTCGTTATATCGCAAATTGCGAGAGAATGGATCGCTTCTTGCGCCGCGTGATTCTCTCCGCGGGGAAAGGCCCCATTATCCACAGAAGCGGTTTACTCAGCTTACGAGCGTTCCGCTGCGAAACCGGAGACAAGATAAGTCTCATCCGTGCTGCCATTTCCGTTCATTCCGATTGAGAAAGCGAAGATCGATCGGGAAGTGCGCGCTGCTTAGGGCGCAAACTTATCAATTCTGAATCGCCTTGTCGAATCAGAGACAAGTTTCGCTGTTTTTGCAAATATTATTAGCCGATGATCGCGAGTAATGATTTTATGCGAATGTAACGGATATTAATCTAATATATTTTTTACTATATATTTTATAAAGAAAAAAAATCACAGAAATAAAAAACAAAAATTTTTGAATTTATACATGTAATATAATATCGTCTGTCATAATAAAATTAATGTAAACATTAATATTTGTTTATTAATATTAATTTTATGTAATTTATCAAATTTTTTCTTCCACTTCTTTCGCACAAAATTCGATCCAATTTACGTCCAGAGAGAATTTTAATAATCTTACACAATCACAGTCTCGTACTCTAGAAATGAGGTAAGCGCCGTTCGAGTTATCTAAGCGATCTTACTACGACTAATGACTTTCGACACTCTAACCGCGCAACCGTTAATCATAGCGTGAATGTGCATATCTCGGTGTGACTTTTGATCAAACGAAGATCTCAGAAGAAATGAACATTCACTCTAAAAGAAATCTCGTCTGTCGGCATCATCTTCCAGAGCGCAAGAAAACGTGAAAGCCTAAACGGTTACTTAGTGTATATTTCTTCCTTGAAGAAACGAGCTAATATCGCGGATGCTGACGATTATTAAAGGGGAATTGTTCTTATTACGCACAGGATTCTACGTCGAATTGCATTTACTGCCGGATGCTTACTAATATTTCCTTGAATTGCTTCTATAGCAACTCTGATAATTTTCGACAGATTTATCTCGGAAATAGATTTATTGAAATGATACCGATAAATTCTTGAAAAAGGAATCCGCAAAACGGAAGATGTTGTCGTGCGAAGAGATCCGATGAGAACGATTCGACTGCGCACTCAACGTAAAGGGGTATTTCGTGTTTATCGCATTTCCTACCGCCTAGTACAGTTAACGTACTGAAGCTACCATGGTTAAGCATGGCAAGAGTCGAAGGTAATCAGCACTTATCGTTCGCATTAGGTCTCTCCTTCGTAATGCATTCCAATGAGATTGACTAAGGAAGATTCAAAGATCGCCGGTCATTTCCCGCGGAACGTACAATAGCACGGACACTGGGAATTTCTTATCAAAAGAGCGATCCTCTAGTTATGAAACAGTATTCTATTTTTTTTTTCTGATCCATAAATGTCAATATATGCGATTGCATCGGGGTTTATCCCAAAACATCGACTTTTAAAAATTTTATGAAAGTGAAATAAAGAAACAGAATAATTTCCCTGCCGATCCACGCGCGGCATTTTATCGCGTCAGATGTCAAGTTCACGGGAAGAGGAGAGAAAAAATGTGGAAGGGAAACGAGGAGGCGGCCGGAACGAAACGGAGGTTTTCTCGCCACGGCATATGGAGGCTGTTCGCGACTTTTTATACGCATTTCGCGTTTCTATCACTAACCACGTGCTTGTCCGCGTCTTCCCTTCACGGCCAATTCATTCGAGTAAGGTGCCTGCCCGCCGGGCTCGCGACGTCCTCGCTGACAAGCGTCTCGAAGCATAATCCTTCCCTTATCCCTTTCTTCCTCTTCCCGTCCACGCCACTCCAGTCGTTCTGTTCGCTCTTCTTGCTCCTCTTTTTGCGCTCGGCACCCGTATGCGAATGAACGACCTCGAGGTACCCACGCTTGCCGAGAAACGAGCTCGTAAAGCGTTAGTCACGCGTTATTCGTGCCGTCTGGACTTCCTCGTCCATCGGCTTCTTCGCGTATCTTTCCGCCTCCACGGATTCTCCACCGTCGACCTCCTCCCTCTTCCACGTATTTCTCCTCTTCGTCGCGGTCTCGACCCCCGATGCCGTTTCTCGCCCTTTCTCACCGTTCGAGCGGTAGCGATCCGCACGGGTTGGGGGTTAAATCGGATCGTTAACATAGGAGAGGTCAGGGCTCCCGCTCCACGGGATGGTTTTGCATAGCTGGATCGGTTATGTACGGGAGAATATTTTGCGGCAATTCGCAATGTGCGGACTAACGGCTTTGAACCAGCAAATCACTACCTGCGACTCGTTAGCGGATTCCTCGTGTTCATTTTCCGAACTCCCGTATGAATATCGTTAGTAGCGTCGGGAATTTAGCGCGGGTGTCGATTATTAACGTAAACGATCAAATCTGATCTGATCATATGCAAGTCCGCCAAACTATTTTTTTTTTTTTATGAACGACAAATTTATGATCAAATTAAAATGTAATGCAAATTATCAATCAGTTTACTAGACTTGTAATTGCTAATATTATTTAATATCGTATATGTACATGTATATTGCTATAGTAACTTTCTGTTTGATTTAAAGTCTGCTTTCGATAATCTATCAATTTACGACAAAAGTCGAGAGACAGATTTCTATTTATAATTTTACGCATCGTGCAATATATATATCTACAAACAGAGAGAGAAAGAGAGAGAGAGAAATACGGTATATAAAATTATAAATAAAGTTCTATTTCAGATTTTTTTATCGAGGTTTATAAATCGTTTTAAAACAGAAATATTATAAATTATATTTGACAATCGACAATCTTATCAGATTTTTTAATTACTTTTATAATTTATATTAATTTACAATTTTTTAGCAATATCTATAACTATAATATATCTATATTGATCTAACAATTAATAGTTGAAATGTGATATAATATAATATACATGAAAATAACTGAGGTAGATTATTCTAGAAAGCCGTTCTTTTCATGTTTTGAGTACTTTGGTGACTTTCTCCCCACACGAGGCTCTCTCGACATCTCACTTACAGGCGAAAACTTCGCATGTGTAGAACGACAACAAATAGTTTCGATCCCTTATTTGGGCAAGCGTATCGATCCTTTATCGTTATTGGTTCTAACACCTGAAATCGCGACAGATCCATGTGAGGATCGAAAGTAGGGTGATCGAGATCGCCGAATTTCAGTCAGTCTGACGACAGAGAGCAAACAAGTAAGAGCAAAATGTATCAAACCGCATAATAATTATAACTTCCAGTCCATCACGCGATTTAGTGTAATCGGCGAAATCACGAAAACTGTGTGCTGTGTTAACGCACGTTGTGTAGAAAAACGTTCTGCGAACGATATAAAGTTCGTTAGACAATTTTATGTGAATAAAAAACTCTGACATTAATTTTATAAAAGTCTCCATTGTGATTCAAGAGTATGGTTCGTGTGTCGCTCGACCTTCCGTAAACCTATTCCAGTCGCACTTGCGATTATAAATCTTACATCATTAAGTGGCTTTCGTCAACATAAAAATTGGTCCTTCGAGCCGGGTTTACAGAGCGAACAATCGATTAAGGAGCGAACATTCGGATACGGAACGAATAAGTGTAAATCGTTTCGAACAATTCGTTACCGAAGTGAACGGGTAGTGATTTTCCGTTTATAAGTGCGGTAATTCGCGGATTAACGCGAGTGTTCTCTCTCTCTCTCTTTATATATTTAACACAGATTCATCATATCTTTTTCATTAGAAAACGAGATCTGTCTCACTCGCTCGCGCGGGAACAAGACTCTGTCTCTCTCCACCAATGTTGTTCTCGGGGACGCTTTCTCGCGCATGCGCGTTAAATATGGCCTTAAGATACGTGTCAAATTTATAAGAAAAAGGGTACTGTTAAGCCCTCTGCTCAGATAATGTTAAGAATAATCTAAAATGTTTTACAAATTAATGAATCACAAATAAATAATAAAAAATTAATAAAAGACGATTATAATTAGCTTAAAAAATTTCTGGCATTAAACATATTATTGTAAGTAATGTACGTACACAAATATGTACTACATACGCCGTCGCTGGATTTCTCTACCAATGCGCTGCGCATGCGCGAGAAAGCGTCCCCGAGAACAACACTGCTCTCCACCCCGATAAACTTCGGCAGTCACGACAATAAACTTTCCGTTTATAATAAGTGCGATAATTCGCGAATTGATGTGAGTGCTCTCTCTCTCTCTCTCTCTCTCTCTCTATTTAACACAAGTCAGATTCAAAAGTTTACCATTGTACAGTGGCCAGTAAGAGAACTAATTAAACAAATAGGGTTCAAATTCCGTTTTTCTGCAAATATCTCATTAAATATCGATTTTACAAAAAAATACAAGAGTAGAAAATTAAAGAATGGACAATTTTGCACAAGAAATGTTCTACAAGTTTTTTTCGTACGAGCAATATTTTTCACGTAAAAATTTATGCAAGATATTTAATTTTCGGTGAATTTACGGAGCACGCCGACAGACGTTACGTGGATTGAAGCGTCACACGCGCGCATAAAAAATGTTACAACTTTTGAACGAATTACCGTACAGAAATAAGCAAAAAAATTGTTGAAAAGCTGAAGATTTCAGTTTTTTAATGCAATTTGTTTCGTTATTCTACGATAATTTTTAAAATTCTCTTTTAAACAAAATGTTACACATCATTTTTGCCTTCTTTCATAAAATCAGCCACAAATAGCTTCCAAATTAATTAATTAATAATTTATTAATTAAAAAAAAACCAGCAGAATATTATAGTATATATCATACTTCATACTTTTATCCCACGAAAGGAAAAAAATTACTTTTTTTTTTTTTTTTAATCAAGCTATTGACATTTTCAGTGATTTCCAAAATTTTTTATGAAACATTAAACTTGAAATTGTCATAATTTCGCGACAAATTGTGCTAAAAAACGATAAACTTCGGCAGTCACGACAATAAACTTTCCGTTTATAATAAGTGCGATAATTCGCGAATTGATGTGAGTGCTCTCTCTCTCTCTCTCTCTCTCTCTCTCTCTCTCTCTCTCTCTGTATTTAACACAAGTCAGATTCATCGTATCTTTCTCATTAGAAGACGAGATCTGTCTCACTCACTCGCGCGGGAACAAGACTCTGTCTTTCTCTACCCCAACAAGTTGAAGCTTCGGCGGTCACGATGATAATAAGCTCGTGCGCGAGGGTGTCGATATTCCCCACCGCTCGCTGATTGCGCCCATTTTGTGCGCGTACGGTTCACGCGGATTAATGCGAGTGCTATCTTCTTCTAAAAAGAAGCTTTCTCTCTCACACATACGGAAACGGCTATTACACTTGACTTTAATTATAATCAGTGTTGTTTAAAGCCTGTCCAGTGAGAGATAAACTTAGTTAACTTTAATAATTGTGATCGGTGTTGATGTAAATGCACCTCCGACAATAAACGTAAAAAACAATAAAAACCGGTATTCAGGTGGATAAAGAACGTGACAGTTGTGAGTGAACGCGATATCACGCGAAATTTAAAAAGAGCCTGTACGTACAGACGGATCATACGAGATTCGCCATGGAATCTTCTGAGGAGTTGTTGGCAGCGCAGATCAGCACGCAGACGTTGATCTTCAGGATCCTGATGAACTTCAACAAGCTCGCCAAATCAAAAAGGATTACGACAGCTGTCCGAAGCCGAATCAACAGCCTCAAAGCATATTGGGAAGTCAGCCAGGCCTATCATGCAAAGCTGTGCACCATCGGGGACGAGGAGACCAGACGATGAGTACTTCACGGATACGTTTTTATTTATATGTTTTAATTAACGATTCTGTGGAAGAGATTATATGGATTTCTTGTCGGAGAGCCTTGAGCTTTGCAAGCGAGCAATGCATAATCGAGTCTTGACGAGTCTATCTTATCGCATGAATCGAAACATTCAATAATTCATTTACCGCGAATTGATATTCATAAATTTTTGGAAGACATAATATATAGAATTTCCGCGATATATTCGATTTATTGAGAATAGAACCGATTTATCTAACGTGCAGAAGTTGCATTATCTTAAGGCGAACTTGACAGGAGACGCAAGTTTAATTTTGGCTAATACTCAAGTAACCGACGCTAATTATAATACCGCGGGAATTATTAAGAAAACGTTACGATAACACACGTGCTATAGTGAATGCTCATTTACAATCGTTTATGGATATTCGCTGTGTGAATTCTCAGTCCGTGAGCAATTTAAAGAATTTGAGAGACCAACGATATTTATATGACCTTGTTAAATTTAAAGAGATCCATTAATCAATGACAAGAAGATTTAATGGTATTTATTACGGTTTCAAAATTTAATAAAAATACTCGTTGGGACTGCGAGCTCTCATTCGGAGACGATACTGAGATTCTGAATTTTGAGAAACTTGACGCTTTCCTTACTTCGAGAATTTGAGCGCTGGAAGTTATACATGCAATAGCCATGCAGTTAATAAATCAGAGATCAGAAAATCAAATAAATCCAATAATGTAAAATTATGCTTCAAGCTTCCTCGAACAACGGAAAGAATTTAGCATGCGAGGGTATTAAATTAAATCACTGTAAGACTTCTTAATCAATCCATCTCTCAGCGTGTTGAGTTATTAAAAGGTCATAAATGTTGTTTCAATTGTCTACGGCAAGGACATTTACCATGGTCGTATAAAAGTAAGAATGTTTGCACTCTTTGCAAGTTAAAACACCATTTGCTAATAATATATCGAGATTAATACATATATTGTACAATACATATACAATAATTAATGCATCGAGAAAAGATTGCGGCGGAGAATGAAACTCTCCAGTTGTCAGGCGGAGCTGACCAGACCGCTGGTAGCTCGACAAATTTAACCATACAAAGCAAGATCGGTTAAATGAAAGAGATGTTTCAAGTAATAAATTCTTGAATACAGTAATTAACAATACGTTATTTTCAATCGCTTCCGTTCTAATCAAGATCAGATCGCTCTATACGCGTTCGGCCATTATTTGATCAATAATACAGTAACTTTAGACAAAAATCGAGCAAAATCTTGGAAAAAATGTTAGTCAGCTGAATTTTGGCACAGACCTTTGTTTTTGCATAAGATTGAAGGGGAAAAAAGTTTACCATTGTACAGTGGCTAGTAAGAGAACTAATTAAACAAATAGGGTTCAAATTCCGTTTTTATCTCGTTAAATATCGATTTTACAAAAAAATGCAAGAGTAGAAAATTAAAGAATAGACAATTTTGCACAAGAAATGTTCTATAAGTTTTTTTCGTACGAGCGATATTTTTCACGTAAGAATTTATGCAAGATGTACGATTTTCGGTGAATTTACGAAGCGCGCCAACAGACGTTACGTGGATTGAAGCGTCACACGCGCGCATAAAAAATGTTACAACTTTTGAACGAATTACCGTACAGAAATAAGCAAAAAAATTGTTGAAAAGCTGAAGATTTCAGTTTTTTAATGCAATTTGTTTCGTTATTCTACGATAATTTTTAAAATTCTCTTTTAAACAAAATGTTACACATCATTTTTGCCTTCTTTCATAAAATCAGCCACAAATAGCTTCCAAATTAATTAATTAATAATTTATTAATTAAAAAAAAACCAGCAGAATATTATAGTATATATCATACTTCATACTTTTATCCCACGAAAGGAAAAAAATTACTTTTTTTTTTTTTTTTAATCAAGCTATTGACATTTTCAGTGATTTCCAAAATTTTTTATGAAACATTAAACTTGAAATTGTCATAATTTCGCGACAAATTGTGCTAAAAAATGTTTAAGAAAGCAATTGAAAGCTTGGAATTGTCTACTTTTAGGTCCCACATTGCAATATTCCATAATTTTTTGAATTTTCATTTATTTACGATATTCCAAGCTTTCAATTGCTTTTTTAAAAACTTTTCCAGCGTAATTTTTCGCAAAATTATGACAAATTCAAAATTAACGTTTCATGAAAATTTTTGAGAATTGCTGTAAATGTCAATAGCTTGATTACAAAGAAAACAAATTTTGTAATTTTTTTTCTTTTGTGGGGTCAAAGTATGAAGTATATACTGTAATATCCTGTAGGCGTTTTTTTTTTTTTAACAATTTGGAAGCTAATTGTGGCTGCTTTTATGAAAGAAGGCAAAAATGATATGTTACATTTTGTTTAAACCATCGTAGAATTTTAAAAATTATCGTAGAATAACGAAACAAATCGCATTAAAAAGCTGAAATCTTCAGCTTTTCAACAAATGAGATGAACCTCTTTTAGACGAACTGTTATGACATTGCGAAATAAACGTGAATATTACGTTAGTCATATGTTGTCAAATTTGGAGGCGGAATTAAATCTGCGAAAGAAAACTCGGCATATTGAACTTCAACAATTTCAAAATACCATTGTGTGTAACTTGAATATTGGTGCGAATTGTGAGATATCCACCGCCGAGCGTAACGATGAGGTGACCGGGTAAGTCAGTATAATAAAGTTCAGTAATTTACATGAAAATATATCATTTCTTTGCGTTTTTAAAATTATAAATAACTAATTTTCGTTTGCAGGTACTTCTATATGAAATAATATGAGCACAACTCTGATGACCAATGATAAAGAAGAGGTATGCATTATCAATCATGCATTTATCCCCTAAAATGTCTTGTATAAATCATTTAAGTGCACAATATATATAATAATATATATAATAATATATATAATAATATATAATAATTTAATTTATTAATATTTTATAAATCAATAAAATTCTTCTAACGAAATACCTAATAAATACAACTGCATCAATAATAATAAAATTTTCTTAACAAAATATCAAGAGACACGGTATTAGTGTCTCACGCCAAGTTCACGCGAAGCCGCGAGGCACTCCGGGTATCTATACGCGAGTCGGACAGTTGCAAGTACCTTAGATTATCGGACCTCAATAACGGCTGAACCGATCGTATTTTTAATCAGCTTAATTAATAGCTTGGATTTGAATTATATAATGAAAGTGTTTTAATCTTTTTTCTACATGTATCGTGAACGGAGGTAATATAATGCAAAGTCGAAATGTATAAAATTTTTATTTATTAAGATACGTCTCCGTTGTCATCGCCGCCCAAGTCCCTAATGCGCATGCACGAAAATTGTACGGTTGGAGTATTCGCCATAAGATTGCGCTAGCGATGCTCTGAAATTTGACAAGTAAATGAATTTGACAAGTAAATGAAAAGTAAAAAAGGGTTAACGGTAGTGTTTCGCGCTAAGTCACGCGCAACCAAATTTACGCACATTGTTGACAACGCTAAAATTTTAACGGTTTCATCAGCAAAAATATATCTACTTCAATTATGAACAATGATCACGGCAATGACAAATATGTCGAAGAAATTAGTTCCTCAATTATTGTAAATGTTTTGCCGCTGTCAGTAATAGATCCCAGCAAACACAATTTTATAATTATATTATATAACAGTTACATAACTCATTAATATAAAAAAATTCATTAATATAGCCTTTTTTTAAGCCCTCGAAACGATAATCCCTCCCTGAATGGCTTTCAATTGGACACAGTAACTTTTGATCATAATATAATTAGACACATTACATTTAGACACAGTTATTATTGGACATAATAACAATTCGACAAAACTAAATGAAAAAAAATGTTCATTTACAAGATTTTCGCAACTTTTTGATTATCGATTTGTCTCGTTTCATAGATAATGATTTGCCATAAATCATTATTGTATTCATCATAAAAGAATTTTTTCATTTTATTAGATGAAAAATTTTGGAAATGAAACGTTACTTCCAAATTGTTTGTTGCAGTTATTTGTTGCTTTCTCGGTATTAGCGTTATTTTTAATTTTGCTTCCCATTTATTTTTTAATATTGTTTTTAGTTCTGGGAATACCGAGAATCATACACTATTGTGGCATGGTGTGCACTGCTCATTAATTTTGTTGTATAATTTATATCTGAAAGCACATGACTATGTTATAATCACAGATTTTTATCACACTGTATGGTAGTATCCCTGATAGCAAAATGTCAGTAGATGCCGGCAGACTGACAGCATATTCGGTCAGAGAATTACAGCTGATTGGCATCAATTGTACCACCATTATGCTTGTATTCTGCCGGCAGAACTTGCCGACATTATTTGACAGCGAAAACCGAGCAGATCTTGCCGAGGGCAGTCTGACGATAGATTGGCGACAGAAAACGAGTAGATCCTGCCGAACAGAATCTGACGGCTCTGCTCGTTTTCTGCCATTAATCTGCCGTCAGACTGCTAAGCAGAATATGTTCGGTTTCTGTCGTCAATCTGCTGTCAGACTGCGCTCAGACGCGTCAGACCAACATTTACTAAATAGACATCAATCGTCCAATAAAATTTTTATGTCCCTATTACATGTTTGCCTTTAAAAATACGATAAAATTTCTTAGACAATCTAAACGTAACATAATATTTTCAGACAGTATACACTTTTAAAATGATTAGAATCAAGTAAACGCATTTACTGCGTAAATTTATATATACATTTATAAAATCGTTAAAATAGTGCGGGATCTGATGAACCCCACTTGTCCTCATTTTACGAAAATAACTTGTCCTCATTTTACGAAAATAACTTGCCCGGATAAAAGTTAACAAAAATAATAACTTAATAACTTACTTCGTCATTTCATAACATTTTATTATTTCCTTTATTATGACATGATAAATTAGATGTCCATCTATTATACAGGCACATTTTATAATGCCATTGCAACCTTTATTTTTTAAAACCTTGGCTAAGTGACCGCTGAGGCCGCGAGCCGTTGGTATATATTTGTATATAGCAAATGAAAGCAAATAAAATAACAATAATAATAATAAAATATAAGGTAAGGACTTCTAAGGAGGTCAAGGTCATTGACCTTTCCTGTGGCTCGGTTAATAACAAAAAGTTATGAAGGAATACATTTTTATATATTCTTGATTAAACATACTAATTTTATGCGTGCAATATTGATACCGAGTACATTGTTTGATTGGTATGTAAGAAGAGGCGGTCAAAAATTTTACTTTTAAATCAGAAAAATAGGTTTGGTTAAATCGGAAATAGTAAGTCATTGAACAAGTCAATCTACAAGTCGATTAGTTAGTTCGTTCTCAGTGCAGTTATTAAAAGTCATTTACATCGCGAACTGTGACCAGTGTCTTGTTCAACGGCATCTCTCTCGACCACGAACGACAATCTCCGAGTTAAACTGCCCGCCCGTCTTCTACTTAAAAAGAGTAAGTCGCTACCAACCAATCTTTCTTTACGCGAATTCCAACTAGGAATTATCACTTATAATTTTTTATAGTGAAAAAGATCACCTTGCGTATTTCGATCGAGCGACTTCATTCGCGAGCCAAGTACATACATCGAGTTTATCGCAGGACTCGGAGGGCGTTGGCGCAAGCTGACTCAAAAACGATTAGTATAGCTAACCAATATATCGCTAGAATCAACCATAATTTAATCAAAGCGAATAGAATTGTTAGAATAATTAATAGAATTAACAATCACGATTACGATTTTGCACACACCTACAGACATTCTAGCGACCTCATTACTTCTGTTCCCAGTACAAAGATCGCACTAGGTCCCATCCCGTGTAAAAGGGATTAAATTCCCTGACCAAAAAGGGACCACCGAGCGAACATCTGAATAAACAGCGCAATAGCGACCCAAACGGTCGTTTACCTGGTTTTCAAACCTAAGAGTTCGTTCGACCCGATTCTTACGCCGCAAGGCGTCTGATTTCGGGATAATTAAGATAGTTGTTGCGCCCTTCCATCGACTCATCCTTTTTCGAGTCTGGACGTAACACCCTCAAAAAAAAATTATAAAAAAGGGAACTTGTAAGACTCAAGCACTTATTATTCAGTTTTCACGCGGTATTGTCAATCGGTCTAATGTTCTGACATCTTAACTCGTGAGTGAAGTCATTTCTGCAATCAGTGTCCTCATTTGGCGTCACTTCTGAATCAACTCACAGCTGCGAAACCAACCATCACAACATATTACTCAACAAGAGAACCTAGAAGCATCACAGAAAAATTGTCAACCTCTCTCGCCTTTTGAGTCACCAGCAAAAAGTAGGTTACAACAATTTAATCTTCTTTGAGAGGTCACCACATCTCTGATAAGAGATTACGGACTGTGAGGAATCTTCTTTTAATATTCCTTAACTGCTCGAGCATATTTTCTTCGTTTTCATTGTGTAATCGTCTTAGCTGCTCATTTAACAATCTTTGATAACCTCTAAATGGATCCATTGTCTACTAAAAACTGTTAAAACTGTAAAACTGTGGGGATCACGTTCAGTTATACACGTATTTTTATTTTTTTGTTATACACTTAAATTTTCTAATCGAAACAGAAATCCTATTACATTATTATTTTTGCACAGGTTCCATAGTGGAAAATCATTCCCAAACAATTAAATTCTCTAACCAGGCGTATAAATCGGGTCCATCGCAAGACTTGGAGGATGTTGGCTAGAGCTCCCGCGGATCGTAACTTGCGTATTAATAATAAAATTAATAGATATAATACTAGAAATTTGTGTCCGAATATTCGTTGGCAAAAGAAAATTATTTTTGCACAGGTTTCATAGTGGAAAATCATCTCGGCCAAACAATTAAATTCACGAACCAGGCGTATAAATCGGGTTCAGGACTTGGAAGGTGTTGGCTCGGACTTCGCGGATTGCAACTTGCGTATCAATAATAGAATTAATAGATATAATACTAGAATCTATAATATAATCAATAGATATATTAATAGAACTAATAATAGAATCAATAAAATCAATAAAATCAATAGATATATTAATAGAATTAATACACATACACACACACGATTTCAAGTCCACCATTTCTCTTTCATCTCTCCATTTTCCTCCTAGTTATTCTCCCATATATTCCCTTGAACACTTTTTTCCTTCCCCTAAATTACATCAATTTTCTCCGAAATTATTTTCTTCCTTATCCACTATCGTCCTCGATGAATTATCCCCCTTTCCCTTCAACCTTCTGAATGTGATGATTTTCAAAAAGCGATCCAAAATTTCGTAAACGAACTTAATCTCAAAGCAGAATCAAAGAATATCAAAATTAACCCCACTATTCCCTCATTCAATGATCCTTTTATTCCCTCCTACTTTTATTCATAACTTAATATTATTTTTATTTATTTATATATATCCTTACATTGTAATAACCAGTCAGAATCTAAATTTAACGTAAAATCATTCCCTTGCATTTTGACTGATGTCCTCCGTATTAATGTAACACCCGCGAATTAACACACACACACACACACACACACACTCACATATACTCAGAGAAAAACCAATATTATATTTTATTTTATTTTTTATATAATCATGTATACCTACCATTCATTTCAAAATGAATAAATTTATATTTGTTAATTAAAGGTCAAAATAACTCATTATTAACCCCCACTCATTCCTTTAGACAAAAATCGCATTTGGTCCCATCCCGCGTAAAAGAGATTAAATTCTCTGACCAAAAAGGGACCGCCGAGCGAACTTCCGAAAAACAGTGTAATAGCGACCCGAACGGTCGTTTACCTGATTTTCGGACCGACAATGTTGTTTGACCCGACTTTAACGTAACCTCGAGACGTTTAACTTCGGGATAATAAAAGATAGTTGTTGCGCCCTTCCGTCGCCTCATCCTTCCCCGAGTCTGGACGTAACATACTGCTCTTTAAATTTTGGGGGCTCGTCCGGGATTGTAATGTGCGATCTTTTAAACTGGAATGAGTAAAGGGACAAGAGGTACAGC
>NW_021853375.1:142631-162087 GCF_003651465.1 Formica exsecta
TGTAACACCCGCGAATTAACACACACACACACACACACACACACTCACATATACTCAGAGAAAAACCAATATTATATTTTATTTTTATTTTTTATAATCATGTATATCCACCATTTACTTTAAAAATGAATAAATTTATACTTTGTTAATTAAAATCAAAATAACTCTTTATTAACCCCCACTCATTCCTAGTCGAAAGATCGCACTTGGTCCCATGCTGTGTAAAAGAGATGATATTCTCTTACCGAAAAGAGACCACCGAACAAACATCTGAATAACCAGCGTAATAGCGACTCAATTGTTTACCTGATTTTTAGACCTATCAGTTCGTTCGATCCGATTCCAAACGCCACGAGACGTTTAACTTCGGGATAATAAAAGATAGTTATTGCGCCCTTCCATTGACTCATCCTTCCTCGAGTCTGGACGTAACACCTCTTTATCAACAATCATCCTGTTCGATTCACCTCTTTTTTTCCTCACCTTTCAGAGTCAGATGATTTTGAACAAGCTATACAGCAGTTTTGTGATGAATTATCTGATTTAGAAGCCGATTCATCCTATCAAAATTAAATTTAACCATGAAAATCTCCCTCCATTCCCTCACTCTATGATCCTTTATTTCCTTCTCACTCTCACACACGTTTTTTTTTTTTTTTTTTTACTAATTAAACTTTTATTGTAATAACCAGTCAGAACCTAAATGTTAACGATAAAATCTTTCCGTCATCATTCTAACTAATGTCCTCTCTGTCCTAATGTACTAATGTAACACCCGCAAACTAAAACATATACACAAACTCACCGAAAAATTGTAATCAACAATATTTTCTTTATTTTTATATAATCATGTATATTCATCATTATTTTAAACATGAATTAATTCGTACTTTATTATTATAATCAAAATAACTCTTTATTAACCCTCACTTATTCCTAATCGAAAGGTCGCACTTGGTCCCATCCCGTAAAAGAAATTAAATTCTCTTACCGAAAAGGAACCACCGAACGAACGTACGAATAACCAGCGTAATAGCGACCCAATCGTTTATCCTTTTCAGACCTGCTAGTTCGTCCGACCCTATTCGAAACGCCACGAGATGTTTAATTTCGGGATAATAAAAAATAGTTGTTGCGCCCTTCCATTGACTCATCCTTCCTCGAGAGTCTGGACGTAACAATATTATTCAACATTTTATTAAACATAAGCAAACCGTTGACAAGCCGAAACGTTTTTTTTATATACTTGGCGTCGCGACGCTACCGCGTCGCTTGATATATATTGTTTTGATGTAATGTATGTGAATAATAATATAATATAGATAATATATATATAATTGAAATTTTAGTAGACTCGTAAATCATTATATATTATTTTTTTGCCACATGTCTTTTGTATAAAACTTAATAAAATTTTATATAAAAATGTAGATATTTAATATAATAATACTTTTATTATTTTATTTAATGCGATCCAGACACGCCAAATTTTTATAAATTGCTTTGGTATAAGTGTACTTTATGCAACTTAGAGTTTATGAGAAATTTTCTTTCAAACTATACATCCTGTAAGATATACTTCGCAAATCAAAGGAATCCTAATTGCACTAAAGATCGATGAATTGATATTATATAACTGTTACGTCCTGGCGATTCCACGATTCCTTCCTTCCGCAAAGTGTCGGCAACGATCGTCGATTGATGAGACAAACGAACCGCTCAGTAAACAGACCAACGTAAAAGATCGATGATAAAAACATGCCGGTCTCCTCAAGGTAATATAAAATTTTCTAACGAAATACCCAATAAACACAGCTGCATCAATAATAATAGAAAATTTTCTAACGAAATATCCAACAAACAAAAGATAGTTGTTGCGCCCTTCCGTCGACTCATCCTTCCTCGAGTCTGGACGTAACATAACATACAACATAAGTACTCGACTAGTTACATTGATCTCATATACTTTTCTAAATAAAAAAAAAAAATTAACATTTCGTTAACAGTGTTTAACATTTTTTTAAATTTATATTTATTGCATACAAGTTTGGATATCTTTTTATCTATTTGGCGTGTTTTTCACCTTTTTTAGAAAAGTTTTTTTGGAGGGATTTCACTATTTTTTGTAGATTTTTTTTGTAATAGGTATTTGTTCTGCAAAAAATATATATGCATTAGCGTTGCGAGGTCAACTGCATTTTTCTATTTTCAAATTATTCCCATTCATCTATCATTAATACCCATTCTTATCTTTAGCACGCACCATATGTTTGCATAATGTCTATCAGTTATAGTTTTCACTTTGATGAAACATTGCATTAATAACTTTATATATATTTGTATTTATGTCTATCTTTGCCGTAGGAATGGTTTTAAATAAAAATA
Organism: Formica exsecta; assembly: GCF_003651465.1. Lineage (NCBI taxonomy): Eukaryota > Metazoa > Arthropoda > Insecta > Hymenoptera > Formicidae > Formica > Formica exsecta. Next base: position 145,017 of record NW_021853375.1, read on the forward strand.
AATAAAAATACAAAACATGTATTTATTTCATAAATACTTTATACATTATTGAATTAACAAGATTACTTCAATTATAGTTCATACACAGAGAGAAAATTTTTTTTTTGTATTTAATAAATTTTGTTGAAATCAAAGAAATATAATGCTTGGAATGGTTCAACCATACTAATGTTTGAAGTAACAAATATGATTGTTTGATTTTCAAATAATATATTTTGTTCAAGATTGAAATTGATCGACTAAATTTAACATTTCAATCTTGAACATACCGCCCGCCTTGTAGTCGAACATCTGGCTTGAGACCATCTTTTGATCTTTCTTTTAAATTTTCTTTTTCTTTTTTTCTATTATTAAACTGAGTTTCGGTATTAATTGAATGATTGCGCTACTGACGTTGATTTTGCAATTAATGTTGTAGCGGCTGTTTCAACAAGATTCTAACGGTTTTTGATTTTCGTTTAAGATATTTAAACGGTAACCGTTGATAAATCAAAACACGAGCGAGTAAATAACGTCACGTTCAGCTGATCGGTGCGTGCTCGTGCGCTACCCTTCAAGCTGAAAAACTGTGACAAACAGCAAGTTCTCGAACGATTGACGTCAAAAAACCATTGTTATTGCCATCGATTGTTTGATTTTCAAATAACATATTTTGTTCAAGATTGAAATTGATCGACTAAATTTAACATTTCAATCTTGAACATACCGCCCGCCTTGTAGTCGAACATCTGGCTTGAGACCATCTTTTGATCTTTCTTTTAAATTTTCTTTTTCTTTTTTTCTATTATTAAACTGAGTTTCGGTATTAATTGAATGATTGCGCTACTGACGTTGATTTTGCAATTAATGTTGTAGCGGCTGTTTCAACAAGATTCGAACGGTTTTTGATTTTCGTTTAAGATATTTAAACGGTAACCGTTGATAAATCAAAACACGAGCGAGTAAATAACGTCACGTTCAGCTGATCGGTGCGTGCTCGTGCGCTACCCTTCAAGCTGAAAAACTGTGACAAACAGCAAGTTCTCGAACGATTGACGTCGAAAAACCATTGTTATTGCCATCGGCAGACTGCAGTCGATCGATTTAATCTGCCTACGATGACGATTCAAGCCGGTCGAAATTCATCGATCGTTATCATTTTCTCTTGTCGTTATTCTCGCTCGTGTCGTTTCTGCCGTAGTCGTCTCAAATTCGTTACAAAGTGTCTCGCATCCGATCGCTTCTCATATTCTCGCGGCGGTCAATTCGTTAATGCCTTAAATAGTATTCTTTACTTCTTTATTGTTAAGATATTGTGAACGTATGAAAGTGGGGAGTTCGAGAGTCGACGATGGTTAACCGTATATCGCGAATGTCCTCTGCCTCGCGTTAAAGATCTCCGGCGTCCGCGATCAAGATTTCTTACCTCGCGAAAGCTTCTAGCAAGAAGTTCTTCAAGATTTCCGAAACGCGGAAAAGACAGTAATTACAAGGACATATTTGAAAATTTCCGAAAGTAGCCGCGGAATACGCTACATCGCTCGCTCCCGATATATTACAATAAAACTTGCATTAAATTTACGATCACGTGAGTTTATCATCTAAACCCGTTCCTCCAGCGGATCTTCGGATTCGCGCTACACTCGTTTCTCGCTCAAGTCTGAGCGTATCTCAGTTTCGGGCGATCGTCGAGGTCGACTCCCCAACATATTTATTTACTTTAAATAAAATATTTTTTGAATCAATTTCACTTTTTCTTCAACTTAAACAATTATATTATTTTTTCAAACAATATTCTTCTTTTATTCAAAAGATTTATTATGTTGCTTTTAACAATTTAAATAAATCTTAAAACAAGTTAGGATAAAGTTAAATTGTATGTTACTGCATCTTTTTAATCAAATCTTTGAAGCATCTTAGGGTAGTCATAGCACGTAGAAAAACAATTTTACTTATTCGGAATTTCTATCCGAATAAGTGAATATCGGACATTTGTCTGTCCGACTTTCCAAAAATCAGTTCATTATCATTGTCAGTATCATTATCGTATCAGAAATGAAACTGATAGAAACACTTGTTAAATGTTATTAGCCGCATTTTGCAGGCCTTATTCATATACGCTTATGACAGAAACTTGAATACGAGTTTGGTGCACCGCATAGCGGTAAGCGAATAAATTATATATTCCAAATAATAGCTATTTTTCCGTCAAATATGGTTTAATGCAACGAAACTATTAAATTTTTATTCAACAAAATAATGTTTCGTATAAAATTATATTTTTGTACGAAACAAATATAAGTCAAACAAATAGATATATTAAATTTAAAGAAACCTTTTTCTTTGTGTATATGTTGTGTTATTGCACAATTTTTCTTTTTTAAGGAGACAATTAATAATATAATTACTAAAAAATACTATTGTTAAATGATAACTAATCGCACATGCTATTTTTAGAATTATTTAAACAGATTTACATTTATAAAATTAAACGATACAAATTCAAATAGGAGTGCACACATTCTAACATGCCTTATATATGAACGTTGCAAATGCACCTTTATGGACAAATTCGCTTTGAATGCGTGTATATGTAAATCTGAAATCGGAAACGCGGAAAAAAATATCATTTTTCGCAAAATAGATCTCGAGATCTAAAGATTAACTGCAATCTTATTCAAACTAGTGGCGATCGAAAGCTTGTGTCAATATTATATAAGAAAAGTGCCGTTAGATTTTGGTTAAGAACTTTATTTCCTGAGATATTGTGTAATTGAAAGCACGTTTGACAGAAAATTCCGGATAAGCTTCTTGATAGCGCCTCGACGATTGCCGTGAATATAGTCGCGGATCGCGGTTCGCGAGTCGCGGAGCTAGTCGTTCTCGCGCTTTTTATGTACTTGGCATTGCGACGCCACGACGTCATTTGATACTTGGGCCGTGTTCCGACATTCACTGCCAATATTAAAAATCTATAGTTTACGTCACATACACTATAGATTTTCAGTATTGGCAGTGAATATCGAAAGACGGCCTTAGAACGCGAAACTCGATCAAAATTTGTATTTTGAATTGCGTGACGTGCGCCCGTCATCGAGCTACGATATCACATCAACGGATGGGAGAAATTCTCTAAGTCCGCGTTAGACCAACACGGCCAAATACTTTTCGTGTATCGCTATAGATTATGCGGGGCCATTCTTTATTAGATCCGCGAAAGGAAAGAGTCACAAAACGCATAAGATTTACTGCGTTCTCTTTGTATACCTAACGATTCGTACCATATACCTGGAAGTCGCAGACAACTATACTTCCAGTGACTTCTTGGCCGCGTTCGAAAGATTTACCGCACGGAGAGAACTACCGACGATAGTATGCAGCGATAACAAGACAAATTTTCAGGATACCGACAATGAATTGACTAGGAGAATTCGCGAAATATTAGGGGATTTAGAGCTTCAGAATCATTTCGCTTCAGATGAAATCTTTTGGCGATTCATCTCTCCGGCTGCTCCTCGATTTGGAGGACTCTGGGAGGCCGGCGTAAAGAGCGTCAAGTTTTATCTTAAGAGAATAATTGGAGATTTCACTCCAACTTTTGAAGAATTCTAATATACTCTACTGTGCATATAGAGTGCATCTTAAATTTCTGACTGCTTTCTCCACTATTCGATGATCTAGAGAACTTCGACATTCTAATTCCGGGTCACTTCCTTGTCGGATCACACCTGAAGTCCCTTCCTCAAGTTAGGGATACTAATATTAATAGATTATTGAGGTGGCAGACGGTTCAACGGTTGCAAGAGAGATTCTGGAAGGTGTAGTCATCTGATTATTTAAACTCACTCCAACAACAGAAAAAGTGGCGTACTTGCCAAACAAATCTCACAAAGCCGATGACCTTGATATATTATGCAACCCGAATGTTTCGCCGTCTAAATGGAATATTAGGCGTATATTGCAATGTCATGCCGGAGATGACAATTTAGTACGTATGATCACCGTGAAAACTGCCAGATTCATCCTCAAACGATCCGTAACACAATTATATAAGTTACCAGTTGAACCGTCCATCCCCGCTTTGATAATGACCGCTAATGACCGCTAATGACCTCTAAGCGTAGATTGTTGTACAGCAATTAGACATAGAGCGATAAAGCAATGCTAGCATTCAATAGTCACGTATGTTACATAATTGATCGTCGTTCACTCAGATTGAACGAAGCGGATGGAATGTTACAGAATACACTCATTATTATTATTTCTCTCTCTCTTTCTTTATATATATATATATATATATATATATATTGATCTAACAATTAATATTTATAATACGGAAATAGAATAACTGAGATAGATTATTCTAGAAAGCCGTTCTTTCTCTCTCTCTTTTCATGTTTTGAGTGCTTCGGTGACTTTGCCCCTACGCGAGGCTCCTTTGACACGTTGCTTACAGGCAAAAACTTCGCGTGTTTTGGAATGACATAAATAGTTTCGATGCCCATATTTGGGCAAACGTATCGATCTTTGATCTTAATTGATTCTAACATCCAAAATTGCGACAAATTTATGTGAGAATTGAAGGTAGGATGATCGAGATCGTCGAATTCTAAGCAGTCTGACGACAGAGAGCAAACGAATAAGAACAAAGTGTATCAAACCGCATAATAATTATAACTTCTAGTCCATCATGCGATTTAGTATAATCGATTATATCGTGAAGACTGTATACTGTTAACGCATGTCATGTATAAAAACATTCTGCGAACGATATAACGATCGGTAGACAATTTTATGTGAGTAGACAACTCTGACATTAATTGAATAAAGATGTTCGTCTCCATTGTAATTCAAAGGTATTGTTCGTGTGTCTCTCGACCTTCCGTAAATCATTTGCAGTCGCACCTGCAATTATAAATCTTACAACATTAATTAATTCTTGTCAACAAATATATTATAATATACTTTTTTTAAATTAATATATTACACAAAATATATATTGTGATATATAAGCGTTATTGCAATATTCTTACATATCGTTTACCACAAAAATCAATCAAACAAGTAGAGTTGTGCAAATTAGAAACTTGCACATTGCTTCCTCATCATTTTATCTCACAATGCTTAAGCTGCTTTAAGCATGCAGATTTTTCAATTTTTGCTTCCTTATAGAGGAAGCTTTGTAAGCGAAATAAAAATTAAAATGATTTGCTAATAGTTGATAATTACAATTATTACGTTTAATTATCGCATCTAACGATCTCTCGGTACTTTTAAATAAAATTTACTTTCATTTTGATCATAATTTTATCGTTTGACATATATTACGTGTAACATCAGTATATGTTACCATTTTTGCTCACTCATTGTCAGTATCAGTAAATCTTAAATTTTTGTTTTAAATTTTAACAATCTTTCGATATAGAATGTATCAATGCGTTCTCTGCCCATGAGATACATTTCGTGGACACGGTGAACGTATTTAATATTAATTTTTAAATTATTAATTCTTGAATTATTATTAAAAGTTGATTCACACACACACACAAAATTATAAAAAATCGAAATGTATCTAATATGTAATCAGCAAACTATCTAATCTGCATTTGTGCTATTAAAGTTATTTAATTATTAAAATATTGTTTCTCTATTTTTCTAAAAGGTCGTGTATGTTGGCGATGGCTCCGCTTATGTGCCAGTTCCGTCGTTAAAGAGCCGACCCGTGAATCCGAATCTTCAAGCTCTTCAAACTCTTCAAGGCCTGCAAGGGCTTTCTGCAGGGGGAGGTACCGGCGTAGTCGGTGACGAAGATTGGAGGAGACACCCAGAGACTTGGGACCGCGAACACCGAAGATACAGACCCAATACGACGCGAGTGCAACGTGAGTATATAAAAACATCTTCCTTATTTTCTCGTTGAATTTGATTACTTTCATATAGATGGAGTTGATATGATAATATTAAGATAAACGATCTTTGATAAATGCTGCAGATGTAATTAATACTCTCAATGGTCTATTTACACACTTTTTCAGTAGAGTAAACTAAATATGAAATTAGGGATGGAGAGATACTAAGGAAATTACCCTTCAACCTGTACAATCTTCCGAGCTAATAGAAATTTCCTGTTTTGTAAGCATAGCTTTAATGGCAGCTTGCATCAGACCGCTAATTCAGCGGAAATACGGGTATGAAAGGGTATTGATTACGACGATCTAGAACCAATAACAGAAATCTCTATCTCTGGCCGATAGTGGATTGTCGATTCAATTTCATTCGTGATTACATTATTACATTCTCGCGCATCAAAGTAGAAGGAATTTCTTGGGAAACGTATTTAGAGCAATAGAATGGGTGGGAGGGTCCGCTATATTCCTCATCCGAATGCAAAAGCGCCGACAAAACATATCCACGCGGTAAATATCCGGTCCCGGTGGGTCAGTGTGCCTCGGATGAGAAAGGCCGACGATGTGGTCGTCGCTTTAGCATGTCGATCCGTTATTTTTCCGCCCGATGCCCGGCAAGAAGCCCGAAACTTGCAGACGGCGCGATGCAAGACAAAGAGTAAGAGCTTCCCTCCGAGACGCGGTGTCTCGGTCGATCGACTTGAAAGAATCGCAGCGCACAACGAGCGTTCCACGATATACTACGTTTCATCTCTACGATCTCAGGCAGCTCGCCCGAGAATTCAGAGAGTGCGATGGCTACCGTTAGAGAGAAGGCAATTAAAACGGTGTCGGAAAGTCGTACGACGCTCCTGACATCGAGAGTATACGCGGGCGGTGCACCACCTCCGCGTAACGTAGACCTATGCCCATCTCCGATCATCTCGTCCTCCCGAGCAACGTCATCATCATCCCGGGCGATCATCATTATCCGCATCTTGCGGATCGAGGCGATTGCCTCGTGGAAACTCGAGCAGATAGAACTCGGACGCGTACGTTATAGCGCTGGTACCTAATCGACGACAGCTCGTTTCTGGCATCGGGGTTTTTTTTTTCTACGAGAAGATTGCGACGCCGCCGCGTCGCGATGAAAATGATGTTTATGAGCGGCCGTTACACGAATTTTTTCGTACCGATGACGATGACGTGAAGTTATGTCATGGAGTCTGCGAGAAATCTTTGAATGATTTAACGTTATCTCGAATATGTCTAAGATCGTTTTTATATTTATAATTAGCTTGTTATTTTCTTTATAATGGACCATCTTGTGTATCTAATCTTATTGCGATAAAAAACGCTATTAAATCGCGTTTGTGGAAATAACAAATTTGCAAGATTACCACTTTCGCAAAGGAGTTTCATTTCTTTTGATTTTGCAATAAAAATTCTATCCAACTGATTAGCTCGGACGAAGTGGCTTTTATAACGAAAGCGTAATCAATGATGTCTCGTTAAAGTTCTAATCAGTTGATGCTTTAATTTTAATCTCATATAGAATGCTCGTGCAGCGGTAATTAATGCCAGTAGAACAAGACGTTAATCGGGCCGATGTAGTATATCCCGTTATGAAAGAATAAACAATGTCCTGTGAAAATAAAACTAATTTCCTATGTATAGTAGTGCGCATTTATTACGCACATCCGCGCCGCGATATTTTTCTGGAGCTTTAAAAGTTTATCGCGAATGAATATGAATACTTAAGTATAGTTCGTATATATCGGCGAGTAATCAAGCAGGTCTCATTATCTGATATTCCCAGAGAAAATTATAGCGTGTCTTCCGTAATAATGTAAATAAATAATATTGACTAAATAGAGAGAGAATGGTATCGCTCTCTATCAAGCCTCCCTCGTTGCGAATCCTTTTAATTGCATTTCGCGGAAAATTATATGGTCGTATTGGAAATCGCAATGTGAGAAAAATATTTTAACGACGCATCATTCCCCCCCACGCTTATTCAACCAGAACGAAGCATCCACTCATTACATTTTTGCCGTCGACAATTAATCGTTTCGTGTTTCTTAACTGAATCATTATACGCCAATTTGCTTCATCGATACGTATTATCCACGGGATGAAGATACGATCATCTATTATATTCGTTGAACTCGATGTATATAATTAAAATCAGTACCGTAAAATTATGATTCCAAAATTCTATTACATAAATCCTATTATGTAATAAATATGTAATATTATGTAAACTTATATAAGATGTTGCAGATTCTCGCTTTTTCTTTCATTGCGAGATAGCAATATTCTTGCATGCTATTCTTTTATAAAGTTTAAGCAGCGAGAAAGAATTGAGTTATAAGCGATCGACATAAATCTACTTCGCTCTACTTCACCCTGATAAATCATTCGAAATGCATGTTTCATAAGAAAAATCGACCGTACAATCATCCAAGCACCATTTTTGAAAAGATCGATGGATTCAGGCCCTCCGGGACGATCGACGATCACGTTGCTACGGCAAATTTCCTAAAACATTTGGATGAGGTTGCCATTGGCAATGATGAATGCTACGCTCGGCGTATAAAGCTCGCTGGTCGCTGGTTCAATGAAGTCGTAAAGTCAAGCCGCTTGCTCTCTGCGGGAACTTGAGGCCACCCGCGGGATCATCAATTACGCGAAAGAGGGCCTATTAGGTTTAATGTATCCTCGTCGGTAACGCTCGATTCTCGTACGTCCTCGAGATCCATTTTGCTATTCCTTTTTCTTTTGCTTCTTCTACACAATCCGCTTTTTCCACTGCGCATTCGAAATTGCGAATTTTCTCCTTCCAATCAGTTTGAATTTAAATTGATGAATAAAAAAATTTGAAGATGTGTATGTGTAAAAAATCAAATTTAAGATTTCATTGTTGAAAGATAAAATATCAAAAATAAAAAATTTCGTAGTCAAGTCTGAGAGAAGACACATGCTGAAGAATATAAAAAGAAGTAGAGTTGTGCAAATTAGAAACTTGCACATTGCTTCCTCATCATTTTATCTTACAATGCTTAAGCTGCTTTAACCATACGGATTTTTCAATTTTTGCTTCCTCATAGAGGAAGCTTTGTGAGCGAAATAAAAATTAAAATGATTTCTTTCACCAATCCTCACTAAATTCAATATCAAACATCCTTTAATAATACTCTATTTATATAAAAAAATTTAATTCAATATCTCAAATTTTCTGAAAGTTACAGCGTGTAAAAACATTTTTCAAAAAATTCAAAATGTTTTGATATAATTTTTAAAAACTTCTCGATTTTTACGGTATAAGCGTAGCATGGATACCTTAAAAGGAACCCGACAATATCCTCCGCGTCTCTCCGTGGCCGTCTCTCTCGGCACGTTCGAGCAAATATCGGCGTTGCTCAACTCTTCCCATTGTCTGCCCACTGACGTTTTGCCGGACGATGAACACAAAGCACGTATCCGCAATTCTAATAAGCGTGCGTATACGTACGTGCGCCGCTCGAAAATGCGCTCGGCACACTCGCGCACGTACGCGAAGCGTAGGAAGAAGGTGAAACGGAACGGTTGTATCATCGGCATGTGCCTCCGGTGTAACTATCTTTCGCATCTCCATCTCCGTTTTATTATTTTTTTCCATTTCAATCCATCGCGCTCGCATTGATCTCCGAATTGTACTTTTTTTTATTTATCTAATCGAATCGAGACTAACTCGTTAATTTTTTAATTACTTTCAAATAAATTTGGAGTAATTTACACACAATATTCGGATCCTTAACTCACTTTAAGAATTTTACGTCATTTTAATCAATCGATATTCGATTTTTAGAAAAATTTAATCTGATTGATTAATTTTCTTACAATCTTATTTTGTATAAATACGTTTCGGACACAGAAACGGTCAATTAATATAAAATATATAATCAAATGTGTCATGCCATGCGTCCTACGACGATGCGCGTGGGACAAGCGTGGGTCACGGAATGAAAAGGTTGTATCATCGGTAGACACCTCGACTGTAACTATCACTATCCTCCATCAATCTCTATTCCGCTTTGCAGCCGCGGCGGCGGGTTACGTTGTTGCAGTGGAAACGGCTTCTCACCACGAAGAGCGCCTATACCGGACCCCCAACTTACTTTCACTCGTCATCGACGACCGGTTTTCCACTCGTTCCTCTATCCGCGAATCTACGATTTTCCGCGCCCGGTTTCGACACGCGAGTGACGACAGGATCTTCCGGCCGCGACTGCACGCCCATACACGACGATCGATCGAGGCGTTTCACCGATATTTGCTCGACGCATCCGACTCGTCTCCAAGTGGAGATAACCGGGCCCGATTGAATACGGTAACGCTATTGCGCTCTTCTGAAAAAACTTTTCTCGTTCAAGAAAGCTTCTGTACAACTGAAAGAAGATCGCCACTTAGGTTTCTTTAAACAGGATCAATTTCTTATTACAAACTGGTTATGATCGTTATTTAATACATTTTTTAATTATATAATGCATATAAGATTATATAGTCCATATATTTTTTTGGTAGTTGTTACGTTAAGTTATTATTTGAAAGTCGATTCTTATATATAATGGATGTATTGTAGATTCATAGCGGTGAGGCGTCGATTTTTTCCGCTAGTTCGTATAGTCGGATACGCAGTTTTCCCCATTCCTCTTTCGACATTCAGAGATTCCACCTAGACCTTCTCTGTTTCGTAAATACAAGAAGACAGTAGACAGAGAGTTCATCGCGCTGATGGATCAACAATGTAGCTCTGATATAGGTCTTCTTTGGATACCTTTACTGATAGTTTGTCGAAATACTGGCGACCAGAGAGATATATTGTACTCATCGCAGTCATAGTAAAACCCTCAAATTACAAGAATCATTATTGCATATAACTATACATACAATAAAATATAAACCAAAACAGAGGTGCAGCTAAATAAACTTAAATAAATTCACAATTATATCGTATATTTACAGATATCGAGGCGGAATGTCAAGACGACTACATGAAAATCAGGATTGGATTCAACGGATCTTTTGCCGGCCTCTTATATTCAGCAGGTAAAATTAATTGCACAATTATATATATATATATATATATATTTTTTGATGAATAATAATTTCTACTTGTGTAATTCCATTTATCCGTGTTACGAATTTTTTTCTAACATAATTGCACAGTTATATTCTCATGATCATACGCGTAATTAATGATATAACATTAATTAAGAGTTAAATATTAATTATATCTGGCGCGAGAATGTATAATAAATATTGCAAGATAAATTACGTGAGTACCGTAGTGTCAAAAAAAAATGGCAGTTCTGAGTATTTCGCACCAGATTCTCCATCATGGTCAGATTCAATATAATACTGCTCCTAAAATATGTGACTGCATAACTGACCACATCACTGGCATCCGCAATTATCTCGGCAGATACTGAAACGAGTATATGTCTGCGCTAACGAGATAATGGTGGAAATTATCGTAAAGCGATCGGCCGCGCCAGAATTTTTCCATCACTGTCGTAAGTCCATCTGTCCCGTTCTGGTGAGATACTTCCGTTATTTCGAAAGAAGCGTACCGCGCCGTATCTCCTAATAGTGCGTGTAATACGCCGGAAAAAAATGCCGCAAAGTGATCTCTTTGCGAGTCATTCGTTGAAGAAGAGAACCCGCTCTAGATGTCGAATTTTTCTGTTCGATATTGATTATGTTGACTTGCAATATTCTCAATAATAAGTTATTAATCGATATTTTTCTCGACATGTGACAAGCAGAACACCTTTGTAGATATGTAATCTTAAGACACTGAATCGGATTGAATCTAGCAAGATGACTGAAATGTCAGATTACCCTAATCTCCGACTTCCTATCACAGGCGCTAACGACTATACTTCATATTTCCTCGCGTATGCTGTCTCTCTCTCTTTCTCTCTTTTTTCTTAGTTCGTCCATTTGTTTGCAAAAGAAAAATGCCTCAACATCTATATATATATATTTTTTGATGAATAATAATTTCTACTTGTGTAATTCCATTTATCCGTGTTACGAATTTTTTTCTAACATAATTGCACAGTTATATTCTCATGATCATACGCGTAATTAATGATATAACATTAATTAAGAGTTAAATATTAATTATATCTGGCGCGAGAATGTATAATAAATATTGCAAGATAAATTACGTGAGTACCGTAGTGTCAAAAAAAAATGGCAGTTCTGAGTATTTCGCACCAGATTCTCCATCATGGTCAGATTCAATATAATACTGCTCCTAAAATATGTGACTGCATAACTGACCACATCACTGGCATCCGCAATTATCTCGGCAGATACTGAAACGAGTATATGTCTGCGCTAACGAGATAATGGTGGAAATTATCGTAAAGCGATCGGCCGCGCCAGAATTTTTCCATCACTGTCGTAAGTCCATCTGTCCCGTTCTGGTGAGATACTTCCGTTATTTCGAAAGAAGCGTACCGCGCCGTATCTCCTAATAGTGCGTGTAATACGCCGGAAAAAAATGCCGCAAAGTGATCTCTTTGCGAGTCATTCGTTGAAGAAGAGAACCCGCTCTAGATGTCGAATTTTTCTGTTCGATATTGATTATGTTGACTTGCAATATTCTCAATAATAAGTTATTAATCGATATTTTTCTCGACATGTGACAAGCAGAACACCTTTGTAGATATGTAATCTTAAGACACTGAATCGGATTGAATCTAGCAAGATGACTGAAATGTCAGATTACCCTAATCTCCGACTTCCTATCACAGGCGCTAACGACTATACTTCATATTTCCTCGCGTATGCTGTCTCTCTCTCTTTCTCTCTTTTTTCTTAGTTCGTCAATTTGTTTGCAAAAGAAAAATGCCTCAACATCCGCCTATCCTCCGTGCGACAAGATTCGCACAGTCACGTTGCGCCGCGAGAAACATCGGTTGATATAAGGGACACATCCGAGATGCCGGTGTGTGCCCGTCGTACACCGTAGGTAGCCGCATTCTCCGGATGATCGAGAACAATCGCTTTTAATTGCAGGCTACTCGTACGATCCCGATTGCATGTACGTTAACGGGACGGGCCGCGACTACTATGAGTTCTACATTCAGCTGAATCGATGCGGCACCCTCGGCGAGAACACTCATCATCAGGACAGCAGGAAGAATCCGACGGTATGTAAAACAAACGAGCTCGAGTGACGGATCGTTACTTTAGCGCGCACCAGCCGACACAGAATAATAATGATTAACAACACGGGGGAAAATAAAATAATCCGGTCTTTGGGAGCGAGGCGGCGAGTTCATCTCGATAATCAGAGAAAATTAGATGTCGCGTTCGTGGGGAACGGGGACGAAGCTATTATATAGTGGCAGATTTACGTGGGAAATAAAACTCGCGTATACGTTGTTCGCGACAGATGTGCTCACAATTTTATTTTGCAGAAAAATCTCATGTGGAACACGGTCACCGTGCAGTACAATCCATTGATAGAGGAGGAATTCGACGAGCACTTTAAGGTGACTTGCGAGTACGGTTACGACTTTTGGAAGACGGTGACATTTCCCTTTCTTGATGTCGAGTAAGTGTCAATTTTCCTTCAATTTTTTTTTCATCCTATCGCATGTTAGGAACACAGAAAACTCTAAAAACTCTTAAATTAATTTATTTTTATAATTATATTTACCGTTTATATTTGCAAAGTATTTGATAAATTAAATTTTTGACATAATGGGGACTCGGTAAAAATAAATCAGTTATCGTTTAATAATAATGATTGTACAATAATGTTTGTAAAATGGACTTCGAACATATCGTACGGAAACGTACGTACGAAGATCGATACATTGATTAAAGACATGGGTCATTACCATAATGCGCGCATGGAAAGACTGACATGGTATCGTCTAAACTCACCGATTACGTGAGATCGACGGAAGGTTTCGCGCGAGCGCCCAACGTTTACGTAATATGTACGATAATGTCTAACATCTGTGCTATCCGATGGCGCGAAGTAGGTCGTACTACTCGCGAGATAACGGATACGCATTCTACGCACCCACCTTGTTCCAGGGTCGCCACGGGAAATCCCGTAGTCTTCACCCTGCAGCCTCCGGAGTGCTACATGGAAATCAGATACGGTTACGGGACCACTGGAACTAGAGTGGCTGGACCAGTTCGCGTTGGCGATCCCCTGACTCTCATTATCTACATGCGCAGTAAATACGGTAAGCTTCTACGCGTAAATCGCTAGAGCTGAAGCGTCCATTAGGCTCAATGAGCGCGATCCACTAATTGCAAGATGCTTCAAATAAGCAACAACCGAAAGATAAAAAATATAGATTTATTTAAAAAATATTTTATTATATGTTTGTTTTTTTATACATATATGTAATTTTTGTACAATTTATTTTTTAATTTAAATCGTCACACATTCGAGAGACTTGAGATAAATGTAGTTCTTTATGAAAAGATCGATTTAATGTAATTAATTTAAAAAAAAGCCTTGAAATAAATTGAAAAATTAAGTACTGTTACTATAATAAATAAGGATCTTCTATAACAAAGAAGAGAAATGTGAAAAAAGAAATTAATAGTAATCGGTCAACTGACTAATTCATTAAAGCCTCATTGTACATGACCAACTTTTTCAAATCATATATTTTATATTTGTAATCTTACGATAAATAAAACAATTTTGCCAGATTATTTCGAAAGATTGGCCAATGTAAATCTAATCACAAACATAATTTTTGAGTGCTTAAAATGTGATTACAAAATGCTAATATCGAAGTCTAAGTCTTAACGAAACAAATAATCTGTTATAGTAAAACACGAAGCGTTCTCTCTCTTACAAATTACTCGCAGCACTACTACACGTTTTCGCGTATCTTTTATTTCTTATTCTCGTCTATCTATTCTTACCTATTGCCCGGCTTAATCATATGACCCGATTCCGCCTAGATATCATTCGATAACGGTATAAGATGAGGCACGAGACTTTGTCAGTCGCGGCTGCAGTCCGAGCTCACAATCAGTAATTTGTGAAAGATGCGGAAATGTAGAGAGGAGGATATGAAAATGTATGCGCTTCGACGTAACGACAGATGTCCGTGCTTTAACAAGTCAGTCTTCTGTATTTACGTCGACATCTTATGTCATGCGAATCTATGTCAGAAGGTAAACGTCACGTCATCGTATCCTCTTCCTACCGCCTTTGACAAATTGGTTTCATTATTAACGACATATTTCATACAAGTTAATCCCTCACACACACAAACACATAGGTTCTTACCTAATTATAATAAATTTCCAAGAACGGTTCTCTCCGGGCAAATTACACTCATCGCATTGCTTTAAAAACATAATCTCTTTTCAAACCGGCACTGACGCTAATTTATGTAAGTAAGCTAAATTTTATATCGCAATTTACGATATGTTACTGTTTTTTATAGACAGATTCCTGTAGCTACGAATGATGAAAATGACTATTCACATTAATTTTTTGTTATAGACGGTTTTGATATCGTTGTGAACGATTGCTACGCGCATAATGGCGGGAACAAAAGAATTCAACTGATCGATCAATACGGATGTCCGGTCGATGATAAACTGATCAGCCGGTTTCGAGGCTCCTGGTCGGAGAGTGGCTTGTTCGAGACGCAAGTCTTCGCTTACATGAAGACCTTCAGGTTCACCGGATCGCCGGCCCTGTATATCGAATGCGATGTTCGCATGTGCCACGGAAGATGCCCGGTAACTACATATTATAGGACGTAATCGATTTTAATCCACTTATCCACTTTAATCTACTTAAGAAATATCACGTTGATTGAATCTGTGTTTAACCGCACCAGAATTATTTACTCCCAAACTATTTTGGCTATCATATTTATCATTACATCACGTACAAATAAAAATATTATTTGATATTTTTTTGGTGTAAAATATTCTCAATCCTCTACGAGCTTGTATTTTTTAATTTTTCCAATAAAATTGATAAATGAAACTTTTAAAAAACGATGTCTTAAAAAGAAATCGTGGATAATCTAATTTTTAGAGGGATATTTTTACTCTCTTGTACCATTTGTTCTCATATGTATATTAAAATACGATGTTCCAATTTCATAGATATTCCTAACTTGAACACTTCATCTATGTTTCAGAGTCAACCTTGCCACTGGAGAAACGCGAAGAACGTAGTAAAACGATCAGCGTCGGAAATGATCGGTGGACCATCGACACCGGCAACCAGTTTGTCGGAGAACGTGAATCTCTTCCAGTCTCTTCGCGTCCTTCAGGAAGGCGAGGCGGACACGGAACTGTTCCAGAATTCCACGAGCGCTTTTCGCAGTGGTAAAGCAAATATTTATGTCAAAGATGACTTTACTGTTGTAACAATTATGTCAAACCATATGCATTTATCATAATTTTATTCAGTAAAAAATGTTTCACACACACTCAATTGTCATATATAATGATAGAGGCCGATTTTATGATTGTTAAATCAAGTTTTCTCGCAGATATAAATTTTTCAAATCTTTTATATAAAATTATATATAATACTCTAGTAAAAAATAGAAATGAATTATTGAAATTGTTATAAATTAAAATGCAACTTTTTTCTGTCACTTTAGATATTAAAGATTTATGATTATAAAATGAAAATGAAAAATTTTATCTAGTATCCCAGTAAACACTGTTTGTTGTAACAATATAATGTGGAAGTAACAAATAATATAACGCAAGTTACCTTTTTATAATGAAAGACTGTAATAGATCATACATATTATTTTGCATTATTACAATAGTAATGTAAATATTATTGCAATATAATATTGTTATATATGTGTTCCTTCGTTTGCCGCTATGCGGCAAAACCAGACTTAACTAACTACTATTTAAGTTTTTGCCATAAAATGCGTAGAAAGGTTACAAAAGACAGATATTAATATACGATGCAAAATATATATTTTCTTTGATAGTTTAATTTCGGATACAATTCCAACAAGAAATTCAGAATATTAAACAGATTATTTGAAATTGAGCGGGTAAGTGGGGGAAATAGTCCATTTATTGTCTATTTAAAGCAAAAAATCGGAATTTCTATATAAATTAAATCACGAGTTTTATCAATTAAATTATATTTTAATTATATATAAATTATTTTTTTC
>NW_021853375.1:162124-178424 GCF_003651465.1 Formica exsecta
ATATAAATTATTTTTTTCATTTATTTAATTAGCAAATCTATGATCATTTCTATATATATGGAATATAACTAACTACGGTATAACATATGTTATATTTATGAGTGGGAAATTACAATTAACTAGTAACTTACGGTAATACTTACGGTAATACTTATGTATATTACTTGTTATAACATTCCGTTTTATTGCTCTTATACAATATTAATATAACTATATAAATATTTACTGGGATATATATTTATATTTTGTAAAATACATAGTAATTTAAAGTGCATCTCCCTCTCTCTAAATAATCTGTTTCTCTATTTTTTTTATAGGACTTAGCGAATCTACAACTGACAAAGTGTGCTTGAGATCTTCTGTGGCCAGTACAATAGTGGCAGTCGGCTGCGGATTCTTTTGTATCATGGCCGGCACGATACTGGTCATGTGCTCGCGAATGCGACGACACGCACGAGAAAAATTATTGTCGGACAGCATAAGTTATATGACGCATAAGGGCCGAATCAATTAAAAACAGCGCTAGCGCGCGGAGAAGCCTGTTTCTTCTCTTCTTCATCTCGATCGGCGATATCCTCGCATCTCGCATCTCTCGGAGTTGCCAAGAAGAAATGCTCTGCCGATAAGATAGAAACGCGTAATGTGTCGTTAAGAGGATGCCGGATACCGACAGAATGCGAATATTAGTAGGATTGCAAAATATTTTTGTTGATTATAGATATCAACAAATCCTTTTCCATAATTAAAGTATACATAATAACGGAGTGCGGGGTTTATGATTTCATATGAAAAGTGAAAAAAAATTAAAAAATTACAGTTTTGTTATCGGCTTCTGCCGTCAACATTTACTTAATATAAAAAACCTGCAACCTGCACGTGCCTAACAAGTGAACTCCGCACTCGGCATTTTATCAAAGAGTATTAGTGAACTTCGAGAAGTGAGTTTAGAAGCTTTATAAAAAAGATTTTACTATGCAACATTTTGCACACCGAAATGTTTCTTACTAGGCTTTCAAATACATTTTCAAACGTTCACTTATATTCCTTCATGCATTTCCGAGTGGAGAGGTATCCTATTTTGCACGTACACATCGCAAAACCCTTATATTAAGCAAATATATAATTATTATGGCCGGTAAAACAGGACGGTCCGGCATCCTCTTAAGATAGAGAATTATCGATATAAATGACTGAGCTGTCGATAAGCTGATGATATTGGCTGATGAAAGTATAATTAGGTGACACGACGATGATAAATTAATTTTTTACGATTTAAAAAAATAGCAAATTTGTAAAAATTTTAGAAGGGTTTCGTATGTGTACTACTTTGTACTTATTAACTTCTTAAGGTAAGCGTGGGATTGACATAGTGCGAAGTGCCTTACATATATTGATAGTCGTTGATAATTCAGATTCCCATGGATATAATAGGTCTCATCGATCCTTCGTGTGCGAATGCTTTTTATATAAATAATATTCGCTGCTATACTCTCGCTTCTCTCTTACTTATCGGAATGTTAATCGATATTCATTCGTCAATTGATGTTTGTATCGCAAATGAAGTATCCATAGCGAGTTATCGCTCGTCGATTAATAGAATTTAGAAGCCGTCGATATATTGCCAAGATCTCGGTGCCGAATGTGCGATCAATGAAATAAGACTAATAAAACTTCGATTGTTTCACCATCGCACAATTATTAATCCGTGATTTAATACAATGCACTGACAATCGATGTTTAATATTTTTTTTTTATTGCTTATCTCGATCTCGCAAGCGGCATATTTTGAGATCAAGACGAACGTAACATAAGTAACGACGCTTAATTGCCGTTGATAAGATTCACTACTTATATGTTTATCTATGTGGCATTATTCACCATATTCAGGAACGTGAAAATTGATTATATGTCTCGCTCTAGCAGTTCAATCATTCAATAACACAATTAAAATAATAAATAAAAGAATGTATATTTAATAGAACTTATTAGTAAAATAAAATCAACAAATCAAACATATAATGGAAGAATTATAAAAAAATTTATGAAATGAACAAAATCTATTTTATATTAACATAACATATATTAATATGTTTGTAAAGAATTTACATGAGCACAGATCTTTGGTCACTCAAATATTTTAAATTTATATATAATTAAGAGATAACGTTATTGCATGAAAAGTATAGCCATTTCATGATTCTTAAAAATTAAACCATTTCATGTCATTGCTATTAATCGTTATGTATATTTAATCAGATACGAGCAAAAATTAAACTACCCGGCCCGAATCGCATTGTTCCTGAATGTTCGTAAATAATGTGTTAAGATTTAATTAAATATCATTACATATAACAAACGAAAAATATATCTAAGTTTATATTTTATACACACGATATACATAATATCGAAGATGCGAACCTTCATTGAAGGAAAAGAAAGAACTAAGAAAATTACACAGAATCGCATATCGGGTATACGGCCAGCGAGGATTAAATAATATTTTACGAAACTACTCCGTATATATGTGAGTGAGGCCAGCGAAAGAGTCGTAGCTAATTCAGGGAGCTCGTCAAAGAGTGTCTCTTAATATTTATTCAGAAATTCGCTGATCTCGCCGCGTAATCTTTTTGCCACCGTGTAAAATATTAACTTCCCCTCCTGGTTGTTTCCCTTTACAAACACGTTCGTACAATCTAATCTTGAAGCATCTTTTCATTGCTCCACATTGATCCCAATCCCTGTGTCTCTCCCTTCCGTCTTTCGAGCGTCAAGCCACAAGTATATCAGGACACAACTACTCGATTAATTATCTGTAAATATAGTCTTGTATCGTGACTCATAATATTTATGATTAAGCTCGAGTGTATCAAGGTTTCCAATAAATAATAGAAGAAGATTTTGTGTTGTCTCTAACATATTCTATCTGACTTTCGTATTTTATATAAGTGCATTATAAATATAAAACAGCACTATAAATTTCACAAATGCATAAGATTTTTTTAAATATTATTTGCTTTTAATAATAATAATCACAATATTAATGTATTTGTTAAAAGCGATCCTACAAACTTGCATCTTAAAGTTAATTCAAGAAATTTAATGATCTATATATTTTTTTTATCTGCGATATTAATTTTTTTATTTATACATGTCATTTTATTTAACCAATAATTCTTTCGATTTGAATCACGCATTTATCATCTGTATATAATATCTTTCTTTCAAAAACTGTTTCTTTATTATAATGTGTTTTTAATTATTATAATGTATGCGATCATTTGCGAAAAAAACTAGAAATCAATGCGACGAAAGCAGATATCTACCTGGCTGATCTTGAAAAATTGGAAATGTTTCAGGGCATAATGATCTCGAAACGGAACAAATCGTGTTTCTCAAACAGCGTCATTCGTCTTATAAGATGGATCCGACTAAAATGCCAGTCGATCCTCGCAAATAGGATGCTTCTCGATGAAAAGTGAAAACTCTACGCAATATCTCATCCACAAGCCGAAACGTGACCGTCATTTATCGTTTGATCCCTCGATAACGAAAGAAAAACGCGCCAATCACCGAACGACCGGTTCTCGCATCCATCCAACAAGAGAAGAACATTATACGAAAACAGCTTCCGCGTTAATTATTTATAACAAATAAATAGCCCATTATTAACGAGTAAGTTCGGAATACTTATGATACAAAGTTGAAGACCTTTTCATTGCTATGATACTGCTTGACAAGAAAGAAAGATAAGCATTGTAATATTTTTAAGACGCACAATTTTGATAGACTGCGCCGGAATTATATATCACTCTATATGCGCGTAAAATATAAAATAATATATAAATAAAGCATATATTTTACTATTATAACATGTTTTTCTAATTAAAAACTTATTATCATTATGACGAATGCACTTCTTCGATAAAAATATTTGTGATACATAAGATAAAATATCTTTAATACACAATAATTTGATTTTATCCAACACTATTAAACAACGATAAAAGATGATGCATTTTATTGAAATAGAACAATCATCTATTCGTTTTAGATAAATCCGATTATCTATAAATGTATATACATCAAGCAAATCTCACAGTGTCTCCTAATTTTTTTCGAAAAAGAGGCGTTCCCAACTTTGGACCTTATTGCGTAGCAAAAGGGCAATCAGCTGCAGTAACGAACTGTCTCGCCCGCCTACCATGCGGTAATTAATCAAGCCACAATAAATTAATTGCCGCTCCGGCAAGAATTAATTGCCATCCCGGCAATAATTATGGCTAACGCAGAAATAATTATCGTGCATCCCGGTGGAGCGTTGATCCTCACCCGACGATAGTCCGCTCGTAATTCGATACATACGTATATCATATACAATCGATCGTTCTCTGTGCGCGCGCTTTTGTATAAATCCCCCCCCAAAATATATCTTTCATATAAAAAAATGTAAATCGCTCTGAGACAGGACGAGTTTCATGATAAGACCGTGATAAAATGAACGTTATCCTGTGAAGAAAATAACGACGTTTCAGCAGATTATGTCAAAAACGTGTTAAGTTTACTGTAACAATAATCCATAAATTTCAATCATCATTTCGCGAAAAATCATATTCTAGAGAAAAAATATTATATAGCTATTCTCGTAACATATGAAAAATAGATCAATATTAAAATTAAAAATCGGAAATGCGCTGCCCGCTTTATATGTACTCGAGCCAAAATTTTTCTCCTGCTTTAGACCTCAATGTTCAATCTAATATTTAATTTGATATTTTAACAGTTAAATCATCCTATTTTGAAACTATTTAATCTATAATTTTTCCGAAAACTCCTCTTTTAAACTTCTAAGTGGAAAACTGTCCACTTTTGAGATATAAAATAGAAAAACACTTAATACAATACAATTTTTATATAAAAAAAACCTGTCAAAATCCTCCAGAGTCCATAAATGTGCAAAAATAGAAAGTGAATATAAGGGCAAAATTTCGACTCGGTATATAAATTTTAAAAAAGTTTATGTAAACGGAAATTTCTATCATCTCCAAGTGTCCATCATTCATTCAAGAAAAACGTATACACGTGTGCGAGAAAAAAGAAAGACAAATATAGAACTGCGACTAGAAGAAAAGAGGAAGAGAGCTAATATCAAAATGAAACCTCACAGACTAAAAAATGCTCGGTTATCGGGGGCACTCGAATTGTTCCGCGATACGATGTCCAAAGACGGACTTTAGCGGGCACAGACCACCAATTCACCCTCGATCTATTTTACTTACGGCGAGATGCGCGTACGAGAGGGTCCATCACATAACGTATCCGTTTACTTAACACGCCATCGTATGCGTATCCCCTACGTGAGCTCAAAATACCGCGCGCGCGTCCCGCTATGTATATACATTCACCTAATAAAGTAGAGGTGTGGAGTACCGAGATAGCACTCGGCGGAAGTTACGTTCGGCTGCAATCGTTCTGCAAGCCACGTCGTATACCCAGTTTCTCGTATTATCTTGAAGCAAGATTCCGTTAAAAGACCGGTGATGTATGACCGCACGGCTGTAAATTGACGTGCTTTCTTGCGAAAATGAGATGAAACAAAATCTTTGTAAAACAAAAAGCTTTGTATTTGATGAAATGTCAAACTTTTTCTGCCGGCGAATAATTATCTCATCCTCACTTTGTGAATGTGATATAAAACAGGCTATATTGATTACTTTTAATGCGCAAAATAAATGCAGATAGACAGTATTTTTCTATATATATTTCTATATAACATAAATAATTCTTTTACTTATTTCACAATTTTCATTTTTGACACCTAGACTGTTTTATATCAAGATTTTAATTGTTGATTACAACAATATATTCTGAACGACTCAAAATCTCAAAATTTGACAAAAATGTCAAATTGCAGACACAATATCCCATCATCTTTTAATCTAGAGAGTGCTTTATCACAGCTATACAATGCGATTGATTAAATGATATCGCTTCCAATATCGTATCGCTTCGTTGACCGTAGCTGTCTGTGTTTCTCGTTGCAGGCCATAAATAAGATTGTCGGGCGTTCGCCAGACCGCAGAGGATACCCCACCGTCAGATAAGTCTGATAGATGCACCTCGGTGATTTCCCTCGCGAATATAACTCGGACCTTCTCGCGTGATCTCACGAAATTTAGCGCCTGCGGCGCGGTACATTATTGCGATCCCGAGGCAATTTGCAACACCGGCCTTATTTAACACCGCGAATGACGAATTTGCCGGACGATTCTCCTCTGCCGAGGAGAAGTTTCCTAATAATGAGCGACGTGCGTCCAACGAATCTGATAAAGACTCCATTGTGGATTCTACCTATAATTTATTGCGACGCGGCGCGGGCAACAATGTTCGTTATTGCAACGCGGCGCAATTCTCCGTATCTGCCTTATCAAACGACGGGCAATTTGTCCATCGCGTTTCTATCTAAATGTCCAATTAATAATAATTTAATTACATTACGCTGTTCTCTCCGGCTCAACTGTCAGATAGGTCGGATTAATGATTTGTAAGATTTAATTCTCCATAATTTATGTGCGAAGGGAAGCTAATTAAGAAAGAATTCTATCTATAGATCAGAGAGCAAAGTGTTGCTTCAATTAATTGCGTAAGCAGCAAACCTCTCTTATTTTTATGAATATAATTCGCATATCCAGAATCCAGAGTAACATATTCAAACGAAGCAAGGAATAATAACTTCTTGCTGGAATGATAGGTACATTTTTTGACGTTTATTATCGATATAGAAATTAGAAAGTTTAGTATATTACATAAGCTATAATAGAGAACAATAAGGGACAGCTTTTAGAATAACCGACTAATGTCCTTTCCTGTTTCTTATAGCAGACCGCTTATCAAACCCAAATTGGCGCTTTCTTTGCCATACTAATGCTGCCGGGCAACTCGATACTCAAGAAATCAATATGTACTCACAGTGGCAGGGACGCAGCCTCTGGTTGGAATAGGTCTGAGTATCTTTCAAGTTGAAGTCCTTTTTAGGTTAGTTTCTTTTGTTTAATCTACAAAATAAAAGTTAAAATAAAAGTTAAAATAAATATCAATAATTTTAGTTTTTATGAAAAATTGAGAACAAAAATAGAATTTAACAATTTAAAAGATATCCGCTTAATTTGATAAAAATGTCGATCGTTTACGTCATCATTTTTTTATTTGAGACATTAATGCTTTTTGAACAAACTAAATGCAGATTAATCGTAAATCAAAACGAACGAGATTAAGCGACATTCTACGACAGTGCCGACTTTACGCAATGCAATCCTGTGTGTCACGAAAGAAATTTTAGTTTACCGTATATTACACACTTCGCACGGATGCGTCATAAATCACGTTAAGAAGAATTTCCCAGAGTTAGTATGCATCACTAACTTTGCACAGTATAAATTATTATATCATTAAGCGGATCCATCAGCACGTACCGCAAATAACACATTCACCACAATTAGAATAAAATCTGAGATTGAGATAAAAAACAACAGCGTAAAATTAATCAATTCAGGCAAATTAAGATGTAAATTATGCTAATTGATTCAATTCTATGAAGGATATGCCCGCGTGTTACGCGGCGCTAGATTTATCGTTGCAAAAAACTGATAAATGTAATAAATTGTGTTATACATAATGAAATACAAAAAATCTGTTTTAATGACCTTAATATATTCATCAATTCATTTAAGCAACTTTAACGCGATTATCTTTACCTTAAATAAGCATTTCAAAACTAATACACAAACATAAAATTTTATACTTAATTTTATATAAAAAATTATTTCAGTATCTGCGGATTAATATTTTTAATTTTGCGATCAAAATGCATCTTTTAATCTTTTATCATTACAATGTGGATTTATTCATATTCTTTTAATAAGAAAATTGATCAATTGTAACGATCGTATTCTGCAACACGCAGAAAAAACTGAAGATTGTATATATATTAAAATATTAAAAAAGACATTACATTTAAGAAAATGTCAGTATTTAAACAATGGAGTGAGATAAAAATGAATTCAAAGCAGAAATCGGAAGCTTTCCGCGGGAATAACAAAAATTAATTCGAATATATAATAAATCCGCCCCTGGAAAGGATGCATCACCTCGTACCATAAGAGCGAGCTGCATCCTTTCGACGAATGAGAGTAGCCGCTTACGAATTAGCGAGCGCGCAATACAAGTCTCAGCTAACTTACAGGGTGTATCCTAAGCGAAGAAGGCCTTAGGGATACTAACGACTAACGAGCACGTGGACGCTCGTTAAGGCGGGAATGTGCAGGGTACCCCGCGTTAACGAAATTTACGAAGGCGGCCAGCTGTAACGAGTTCGAGGCTCGAGTACATGTTGCAAGGATACCGTCGAAACTCCTTAATCCCGCAATCGCGGCTGTTAAACGGCGCGTTTTTTTTTCCACCATTACATGCACTATATATGCATCGACAAAACTACCATGTTCGCATTTTCCTTGTTTCAATATCCTTTTTCGTTAATTTATCTGAATTACGACGCACTCTCTCTCTCCCTTGATCCTCGTCCAACGATGGTTATTAAATGGTCGTATGTTCCTCGAAAATTGCAACAGAGAAAATGAAATATCACTACGAAGCACGAACAAAGTAGATGCAGACACTTAAGTGCATATCGTACATGTAAGTCATCTTCTAAAATAATTCATGTACACATTAGGAGAGAAGTGCAATCTTATTTTGATTTTTATTAGCTTATAATTTCGAATGTCTGATGAGGAAAAAAAAAACAAAACGAAGTAAACACATCTTGCTTCGTGACAAGACTAGTCATGATTTCATTCTAGAAAATAACAGTGTGATATACCGGGAATAAGTATAATTGGATGGCAAGAATTTATAAACTTCGCGAGAGTATTTTGCCTCTCTCACTCGCTTCTCGGCAAATGTCGGATTCGCGTTTAAGTTTATGAGGTGTTAACGCGCCATTGACAATACATCATTATGCTGAGCCTCCTTGATGGCCAAGTGTACGAGTCGATTTCGCGGTAAATTTCTATTTAAGCGTCACTCGACAAGCGCGCGCATACATCGAAACGTAAAGCCGTAAATAGTAACCGACGGAATCCTCGGTTACCGGAATCGAAATGGAAGCAAAAGATCGTTCCAGAAAATGCGTCTGCCAATAATAATTTGAGTTCATCGACAAAGGCAAATTCACTTGAACTGGCTTTAACCCTAGCATATTTCATTGCGCAATAAATATATATATATATATATTTTATCTTAGAGTAAAATATCAATTTAACACATACATAAACACACTCGCGCGCACATACTTTCCTATATATTATAGATGAGTATTACACATTCTTTTAATACTATGTAATAAAGTTAGAAGCTAATTGATTAATTATCCAAAAGTGTATATTCTATCATTTACAAATTCTCGATATAATTATGAA
Source organism: Formica exsecta (assembly GCF_003651465.1). Classification (NCBI taxonomy): domain Eukaryota; kingdom Metazoa; phylum Arthropoda; class Insecta; order Hymenoptera; family Formicidae; genus Formica; species Formica exsecta. Next base: position 171,598 of record NW_021853375.1, read on the forward strand.
TATGCAATGTTAATACTAACATCTGAATTGACATATGCAAGACGGAAGTCCCTATTGTAGAATGACTATCTTCTGATGTACGCAAAATCGAAATATACACAAACTAATGATTTTTTATTTTTTCATTCTTCTCCGTAAAAAGTAAAGATTGACTATAATGAACTTTAATGATCACTCCAAAGTCATGTTGACGCGCGTCCAAACTCCTCGCTAGCCGAGCGAAAAATGAATATATGATTTACGAGCCGTATTTGAAAAATGACTACATGATTCACGAACCATCTTCCCGAAAAAGAGAAAGAATATCAGAAAAATCGATAATTCGATGATAATTAATAATTCCATTGCTGCCGATAATTCGCATGCTTCATCTGTTTTGCATTTCAATATCACGCGTGTTGCTCTTCTATCATATAGTGCTTTTCCCTGTAATTACGAGAAAATCTTATATGTAGACACAAACTCAAGTTTCTGATTCTGCATAATTTCTAGTTTCGATATCATCACAGGTAAAAATTTAATTAATAATAATCTGTGATTATTTACACATATTTTATCTCGGATTAATAAATGTTAAGTAAAAATTAATAAGTAAAAAAAAATAACGTGGAAGTATAAACTAATAAAGCAAATTCAACAAAATATTAAAAATATGAGGATATGCTCATCAAACAGAGAATAAATACGAGATGATCAAATGATCGTCTCTACCAAGGCAGTTTGAATTTGTAAGGCATCGACTAATTGACAGAATGACCAACAAAATTTAAAAATTTCTATTATATTATAAACGATAATTATATGGCTGGAAATTTTAATGTTGGTCATCCTGCAAGTCGATCAACCATAAAGTTTAATCGTTGATGGAAACGGACGTGAGTTAAGGGCCGGTCTACAATGAGTTGTAAGTCGTTAGTCATAAGCAAATTGATCAACCACAGTCGATTATTCCGAGAATATTCTTGGTTGGTCAATTTGCTTACGACTAACGACTAACGACTCATTGTAAACCGGGTTTTAGTGTACGTGAGGCTGAGCGTTAGATCGCATATGAACGGATAAAGGAATCGGGAAGAGCACGCGAAAACGTAGAAAGCGAAACAGACGGGAATGACACGAGAGAGGCAATTCTGGCAAACTGAAACAAACAACGGTGGAGATAAAAGCGAGAGGGACAGACGCCGACAACGAAACGAGGCGACGCGACGAGGGCGGCATAGGCTGCTGGATCACCTATAGGGTAGATACGCAGGACTCGTGGTCGTGGAAAAAGCATGCGGAGTACGCGCCGCGACGAAGTAAAGACCGAAAGAGAGGGAGAGAACGGCTGTTCCTCCCCCTCCCCCCAGACTCCACACATTACTCGGCTGATGCCGACCGGGCAGCATGAACGGCGGGGGGGGGGTGGGGGATCAAACGAGCGAGAGCGAGTACAACGGAGAACAAGGATCGAGCGCGCCTTTGGACGTAGAAGGGTGACACGAGTCGAGGAAGTGGAACCCGGTGAAGCCGACCAATGAGACGAATCCGCCACGATGTCGTTCCCCCGGAATAAGGCGAGCGGAGGCGTTCCAGAGCGGCGAGTTCGCGCGGCGGCCGCCAGATGTCGCGATGATCCTTCGTCTGCGTATTACCGGGATCACCATCAGGAAAGGCGTACGCGTCTACGCCCAGTAACGCCCATCGCTGGTCCTCCCGCCGCTTCCTCGCCGCAGACGTTCCGCGGCAACCAACTGGACAAGCAGGCCCGGTCCGGTTTCACGGCGTCGCACAACGACTCCGTTGAAACCCGCGTCTACTCCCAGCATCGCGGAGGACTCCACGTTTTCAGCGGCGCGATTCACTCACACGAAGAGCGCCTCTGACGTTCCTCATCTTCGTCTTCGTCCGGTGTATAATACTATCGCTGTCGCGTCGAGGACGTTGGTGATCTTTACACGACTTTCAAGAAACGTTCAGTCATCGATCGAGGACTCTGAAATATGTGAGAGTGCATCGTATTAAGATAATATAGCGGAGACTTTGAAAGGATACGTTTCGCAGGCTCGCAATTCTCGATTAAAATATAGGGGTACCAACTGAAGATTATACGTGCCACCAGATGAGTATCGAATCCGGATTCGAGGTACTTTGTAGTGTAACATCATCAGAAAGTCGACAAGAAAAAATAAACTGAGAATGAAAGCCGGATGAAGTATAGATAACCGCTTGTAAGTAGCTCACAAGCTGTCCGTCGGAATGAAGCAGAGTGAGGTTATGGTTTAGCCGGTGACAGAACTTCGCGAGATGCTAATGTAACCGTCGGAAGTGTTGTACTGCGAAAGAAACTTCGTTAAGCGGAAGAATCACCTTAAAATTGCTACGTTATGCCATTTCACTAATTCATCATGTACGTTAAAAAGAAATCGTGAAGTTCGCGTAGATAGTAAACACAAATCTGAGAATGACGTCATCCGTCGATGCCAGACAGAATACTTCCGTAAGGTAAAACATTTAAAATGATATGAAACATCGAGGAAATATTACATTCAGTTTAAAGAAACGTCTTCTTAGGAAGAAGAAGGCATCATGAAAACACGATCCACAAAAGTTTCATTGTGATCGAATCAAGGAAACTGGATCTGTCATTGAGCGAGGTGGGTGTCTTCTCTCAGAAAAAAATGTCGAGTACATCCCCGGCGCCACCAATGGGTCTGGACACCGGGTCAGAATCGGAGATTAGATCGAACCACCTGATCTCGCGGTTGGATCAGGATTCGGAAGATGCGGAGAAACGGGATCGAGCGCGAAGGACGGAATGCAGCAACGCGGACAGCGACTGCGAGAGCGACACGAGCGAGGTATTGAGCGTTGGCAGTGAACCCACGCCAACCAGCGTGGTCGGGGTGCGTGTATGCGGGACTATGAGGTACCATGACCAGGAATTGACCATGACCATGACCGCGGAACTCACCCCGAGTTCCGGTCGCGGTGAGTTTCGCGACGAAGAGAACACGAGAACGTCGGAGACGTCGTCGCCGGCCAGCTCCACCAGCTGCAACGACCTGTATTACCAACGCACGTCTAGTAATCACGTGTCGGCGCCGAGTCCGCCCGGCTATAGTCAACCACCGTCATCTCCTACGGCGTCTTCCGTCAGATCCCCGGCTTCCTCCTCGGCCACCGCCTCATCGCCTGGTCGGCCGGAGGCTATCCAAGAGGCTATCGTACCCAGGTACCAGTCTGGTCATCAACAACATCTACTTTCCCGATACTCCTCCAGGGAATCTGAGATCTCCGATTATCCAACGCGGGTCCATGGCATTGGTCACGAGATCATTTATCCTACCGTAGAGAGGTTACACCGTACACCCATAAGCGTACCTTTGGTAACGAGGCTCTCATTGTCACCGCCGTCGGCCATGACGGTCACCGGACTCCAGGCGACAACACCTGGCGTTCTCCATCCCGCTGCCTGTAGAGATCCGCGGGAGACCGCCACGTTGATGCCGCATCATAGCCAGCATCTGCATCATCCCAACGCTCACACGCATTTGCAACAGAGCTCGCAGGTGCAACACGTGCCGGCGAATTCGGTGCATCAGCATCGACTCTCGGTCAGCAAGCTCCTGCAGCGGGACCCGGGAAGCCCGGCGTCGCCAACCGGCACCAGGGAGGAGAACGGACGTACCCTGCCGGCCGCGAACGGCGTACCGAACAGTATCGGCAACAACGGCAACCATCATCACAATAATCACAACAACAATAACAATCTGCAACATCAGAGTCTGAAGTTCAGCATAGACAATATCCTAAAGGCGGACTTCGGCAGGAGAATCACGGATCCGATCTCCTTGAAAAAGTCCCGACCTAAAAAAGTGTCTTCGAGGCCGATCGATCTGACAAAGGACTTCCTAGAGTCGTCCTCTGACGCGTCCGAGAGAAGCAGCTCGGAGACAACGACGACGACGACGACCAACACATCCCCCACCAGCGTATCGACCGGAAATTCGGCATCCAAAGCAACTGGATCGACTGCGACCGATCCTGGGAAGATGTTGTGGCCTGCGTGGGTCTATTGCACCAGATACTCGGATCGGCCTTCCTCTGGTGAGTTATCGATGCCCATTATTTAATGCGATGTTTTCGGTATTGAGTTACGTAAAATCGTCTGAAGAGCGTGACAGTAATTCATTCTGCGATGTGTTTTTGTTGATGAGAGTTATCTGAAAAAAGTTGTTTATCAAGATGTACTATAGGTGATGAAATCTTTGGCAATCGCTCGTGTAAAGCATCACGACGATCAAGCTTCAATTTATCACATCGGGAACGATTTATGTTCATGATCATTGTGTTGAAATATGAGATATCCGCATTACAGTCTCTTAAAAATTCCACGAAAATAGTTTGTATAAAGTTTCATATTAATGTGGACGAATATAATAGCAAAAACGTATAATAATACGATTAATCAAGACATCTATACCCAAAACGTAAGTATTTAAATAAAATGGAATGATTGTTTGGCCTACATAAGAGTTTTCTATCAACGCAATTTCACGAGAGTAATAGTATAATTTAATATTCGAAGATTATATTATACAGAACACGCGCGTTTAAAAAATGACGAAACAAATTTTACGCATTCATTGTTGGAGTATGAGATTGCCCAATACTCGTAGATAGAATCTCTCATTAGTATATAATGGCTTTAAGTATACCGAATGTATATAAATTTCTTATTGTTAGTCAGAGAAGAAATATTTAAGTATACCGGGAGAGAGAAAATGTTTCTTGCCATTGTGCGAGAGAACGTTTGTTATAAACGGCTGCAATTTACTACTGTCACGATTCTTGTATAATACACGCTCACATTTGCGGAATCGGTTGCCACGGTTTTTAAATAATAATTAATTAGTAAAATGTATGGCGCGCGCACACATACATGCATATGTTCGTTGCAACACTTGTGTGCTTTGGTAGGTGAATGGTACAACTGTTTAAATATGTAAACATATTTGGAAGAGAACGCGTGCAGGGAAGGAGAGAAAGAGAGAGCGAATAATCTCATAATTTATAGCGAAACACAGTTTTTCAACGTTGTATATGTATAATAAATGATTTAATATTCTTTTATCGGTTTCATCATATTTAATTGCATATATATATATATATAACGCGTATTTATCAACAAGATATATATATATATATATATATATATATATATATATATATATATATAACTTATCAGAAAAGGTAAAAATACACACAATCATATGACACGTGGACAATTTGGTTACCTGTTTATGCGAAACTCATTTTGAACAAGTCACAATGTATTACAGTACCTTAGATTATTGACTGGACAGTTAATTATCATCTGCTCTTCGAAAGAAGTATGTCGGTATTATCGCCGCGTTTTTGCACCTTCGTGCAGATAGATGGTCCTTTCAAGTGACACAGGAAAACGTGTAATTACTTTACTTCCCGGCCGAGTGGCGGCTTGATGAATGATAGAAAACGTTTCTTCGTGTCATTCATATCTGATATACGCTTATTGTCAGGAAACAATAGTTAAGCAGTCGGAGAAATAGCCGCTCTCTGCCTCATAAATCAAGCACAGCCATTTCTCATCTGGTATAACGCAAGTAACAATTTTCTAGGCGGATCTCTAAGACTTGTGTTATTGTGCAAAAATTCGATCGATAAATTTATATAATTGAAATTCATTTATCTCTCTTTGCGTTACAGTTTACATAGTCTTCGCGTTATTACATTAACGTATAGCGGTTTAGATCTAAAAAAACCTATATAAATTGTTATACACATATTTATCTATATACACACACAATTAGAACGTATGGTTACAGTTTTACAGTAGTATATTTATTTCTATATCTTATAATTAATGTCCTGTACATGATGACATCTTTTTAAATGAAAACTGCTCACACGTTGCATCTCTTCATCGCGCGAACTTGATAATCGTAATGTATCGCCATTATGTCAGATCCGTTCATTATACCAAACACCGTGACGAATAGATAAATGCTCTCGCCTGGAGAGATATTATTGGATCACCTTTTGCTGTTATGTATTTATAACGCGTAATTCCGCGACAGGTAGATAAGAAGCACACACATACGAGTAGTTAAGACGACGACTATAAAATCTAATTACCGTAATTGCGCGTGTTACTCTCGCGTTGCGGAGCGGGTTCATTGATATCACGGGAATTCTTTTCGCGCGTCGCGTGCGTTAATATCCAGCGATATAATCGTGACAATTTCTACATATATTTACGTTTATAAAACGTCTAGTAAAAAGGAGAGATGAACGAATCTAATCGGCGATGTATTGCTAACCTCACATGTTTTATGAGACTTTCGCGCTCATAGTAATTAAAATATGGTTGAAGCAAAGTTTCTTTCCCATTTACTGGCTACTTTATTGAAGAATATAAATACAGTACGATAAAGTATTTCCTCGTTACGAGCCTCGTAAAGACATTGCACTCTGCAATTTTCTTGTAAAGTACAAAAATCTAAAAATTATTAGATACATTTTTGAAGCATTTTCTTATACAGTAAATCGTGAAATGTTACATGAGCCAATTAAATTGTTAATTAATCATTATACATTCTAAAATTTAAACTTGATTGTCACTGACTTGCAGTTTACGCATAAGGGAATAAAAATTATTTATAAATCACAGATAATTAAAGATCATTTTATTCAATGAAATATCTGAAGACCTAAATAAAAATCTAAAAGCGAATACGATCAACATCGGCTGTTACCATTGTAGAGGAAAATTGTATCGCGTAATCGTAACGTGGGAAAGAGGG
>NW_021853375.1:178511-187183 GCF_003651465.1 Formica exsecta
AGTGCGACGGCGATCGATCAAGCGGGGCGTTTACGCTTATCGTTTGCGTACTCGTCAACGCGAAAAAAGGGGAACGAGGTCTGTGATAATAAAAGTTCGCGCTCCGGAATATTGCATAGTTAAATTCATAATACGTCAAATGATCATCGCGATCGTCGACCGGATTGACGATACATCGAGCGCGAGGCGCAATAAAAGCCGACGGTATCGCGCGCTAAAATCCATTTACGGAAAGTTATGGCTAATTAGTTCCCTCGGTCGGGATGTGCAACGCGCACGGGCCGATTTCCCGTTAACGAGGCTCGAATTGATGCCACATCGGGAAAGGACAGCGACGGCGCATTCATCACGCGGGTGAGAATTTGAAAAATCTATACGGAACGTTTTATATTGGCCGATGGATATATTGTCAACGTACGAACTCATTAAACGATCGTGCGATTCCGCAAATAGGAATGCAATGACAATCGAGAAATCGCCACGTAATTAACATTCGGTGGACATCGATTCGATAATACATATAATTACGCACAGATAATACTTTATTGAGAGTTAAAAGAGTACCGAATGTTTCGCAAATTGTTGCGCGCGCTTTCGCGTTTGGAAAATGATTCTATCTCGTCCTAAAGAAAGACTAGTGCGATTCGGTATTGTCTGTCATTGTTAATTGGCGAATAGAATCGGCACTGCATTACGTAATTAAGGGAGCGATCGGAACAGCGGGCGATTGATTCGATAAAAAGCGGCGCACATTATATGGACATATCGAGTCTTAACGAAATGTTCGCGGCGAAATAAAGAGGCATTAATTCGCGGACCTGGTTCCCGTAGCTTCGTTCGTCCCCTCTCTCTCTTTTTCTCATGGCCGATCGATCGAATGGGACGGCTGATATATATGTACATATGTTATACAATTGGCATACGTACAGCCGGACGTACAGCTTGCTCCGTATCGGGCAGTCTCGCGGGATCCATCGATCTCTTGTTAGGGTTAAATCGAAGGTGTCTCTCGTTCTCCGCGGCTGAACACGATAACAAACCAAGTCTAGAACTACGCGTGGATCGCGCACGATGGCTCTGGAGGCAGTTACAAAACCTATGAATGGCTTCCGCTCGTTCCAGATATCGTAAAGTGTATTTTCAGATAAAATTGCGTCGTTTTCGTTTTATACATACTCCTACCTGCTTGTCGCGTGCAACAAATGGCGCTGTTACCTACTTGTACGTCTTAGATCCCAGGTAGTATCAAATCAATGTGCTCGATACGAGAACGAGCTGAAAATCTGCATATCATATCAAAAAGATTCCATTCTATCGGTTCGAAGAAATACCGATAAATGTATTCGTCGACATTAGTCTTGTTTGCAAATTCAGTAATATTAGATATCCCACATTTAATTTGAAATTGATAATAATAATTATTAATTATCTGATCAACTATTGTACACCTGAAAATAAAAATTATTATTACTACAATTTAAATCAAGTGCACATACATAAAATATTATAACATGATGAGTTATATATAAAATATAACACTTTAAAAAAATAAAAATTTGAACTCACATATATTGTGTATGATAAGATATACACAAAAGTATTTATCAATTAACTTATAAAATTTATAAAAAAAATCGTTCTCTTTTTCTTTCGGTTTAAAGATGTTCGCGCAATAAAAGAAATCTATCTATATCACCGGGGAACACGAAAAGTTGTGATCATGTCGACATTATCATTATATCTACATAGAGATAAACATCCGACAGTTTTGTGTCTGTTAATTATGTAACAACCGCGGGGCAGCTTCCGTTCCATTGGCAGCAGCAACGGCGAAAAAGCAATGGCTCGAAGGCATCAAAAACGAGACTTACATTCATTTCATCATCCGAATGAAATCTCGCTTAAGGATCTATTAATGACTTCGATAATTATCATTTTTGTCCGCGATATATTATCGTCTTATCGTGAAGCGAGGGGGGGATTTAAGGCGGGAGGAGGCACGAACCAAGCATCCATCTCTTCCGTGGCAGCGGCACTGTCGTGTCTGTGTAGGGCGTTTACACACTTCCTCAGCCCGACAAATAATTGTTAGAAAACAACATTTGCGGGTCTGAAAAAATATGCGAGGTACAAGTGGCTGAATCGGGAATCGAACCCGAGTCTTTCGCTTTCCGGGCAACTGCTCTTACCACTGAGCTATTCAGACCTCGCACCTTACGCCACTCTAACACAGTACATACGACTCCAGAGCGATGTTGGAATCTCGCTCAATGGATGCAGTGCTGATTGTCACGGAGAGACGAAATCCCCAGCACGTCTCCAGAGCGGTCCAAATCATAACGATTGAAAATTGGCGCCCGTAGCCGCTCAGCGATGAGTCTTGACTCACCACCAGTATGAATGGAAGCCTCCTTGAGTAGTCCATCCTAAACCACTACGCCTAAGCAGCCCCCTCTTCTGCTCCCAATTAATAATACGATCTTCCACCGCGTATATTATCGTCTGCGGTTCATCGCGCGGATTAAACTTTTTCTCGACCGCACAAATATATATAAGCATAGGAAATTAGATCTTGGCTGAAAGAAGCGGACGATAAGAAATTTGTATTTAAGAGCATTGTTTAATATGCGACTTGTGAAGAACTTTTTGTTCAAATTTCTATCGATGTGGATATAAAATCGCGAATAATGACGCAATTAAATACGCGATAGAACAAGATAATTAACGACAATTTTTGAGACTATGCACCAATTAGAGTTAAATACACGATTAAGGGTACTATATGCGATGTGCAGATCAATTTTTATAATTATACACTGTGTGTGTGTGTGATAGAAAGAAGATAATTGGTATAACTTGCCGATGATAAAGTACATAAATTATTATTATGTATATCTAGAAGAGAATTAAAAAAATAAGCCGCAGTTTATTTCTCTCTTTACTCGAATAATTTTATCATTTTAATACGAAAAACTTGTATTTTATTTAACTTAAAAGTGTCAATTAATAGCCTTATTTGAAACTTACAATTCTTTTAACATATTTTCTCTTTTTAGGAATATCGGACAGCTGATATTTGCATGTCGCTGTCTCGGTTTTTTAACATTCACGTATCATCGACTCATCTTGTCACCGTAGAATTAATTAATAGCTAAGTAAATATTAGTCAACCCTTCCGATATATCGTTGGAGAAGAATCATCTCGACGCTTAAATTGGTATACATATATATGTACCGCGATTAGCAGGCCGCATTAGTAGATGGCACGGCAGGGGATCCATTTGCTAGCCCCGGGAATGCTTTCCCTTGCCATTCAAATATCCACTGACTTATGGGTGTAACTTGGCACGAATCGGGCTTTTACACGGTCGGCGCCGGGGAGCAGCTTCCTCGCTCCTCCGGATCCCACCATGCTCATTCGCTGATGGGAGATCAAGTATGATCTTTCTCCGATACGGAATGCGTGCGAATTTAATCAACCATAAAAAAAAAGATATACGAGAGTCGATCGTAATGAAATATGTTTGTAATATTTGTATTGATATCATAGTTTAGCTTGCTAACGTGAAAATTTGTGAAATTATTATGGCAATTAAAAATAATTTACGGTAGCTGTATAAAGAGATGCGCGTTATTGGTAATCTTTCATGGACTTCAAAGCATTTGATTAACCGTACTCATCGATCCTCACGGTAATAAATTAGCAGTTAATAAATAATTAAAAGGCATGTCGATGAGGAGAATGATGAGTGTGTTGCGCGTCGCGATAACGGTATTAGAGCCAATACATTATCGAGATGCAGTGTCGATGGAACGAGCATGAAGAGACGCGTTGCTAAAGTGTCTTTAATTAGAAATTGTTTACGCCAGATGTGTACAGCCTCGCGTTACACACCGGGATAATCTCTGATGGTTAATAAACGGCAGAAAGAACGTACACCGAGTCCGCTAATGAGCCTCCGGATTGACGGACAAGCGGTCCATAGTTGTAATGCAAGGCACACGCGGCCGATTACGTGTTTAGAAATTGAGTTCGCCGCTAATCGGTATCTAGGGAGGCATCAAGAGCCTATCAGTGAAAGGAAATCGGCGAAACGCACACTCATCGCAAGATCTGATTCCGGTCCATGAACAATATATGTGTGCAATTAGAGACGTAAATAGAAAAAAATCAAGCCGTTTTTTTCAAAATTTTGTTTTTTTTTTTTTTTAGATATTTAGTATATCTTTATATTTTGATTATTGCAAATTGATTTTTCATTATTTTTAACTTTTGAGATGATAGATTTGAATTAACCATTATTATTTTAAATATAGCTTGCATTCAAATTGGTTATATAGTTATATAATTACTATTTTTACTTAATAAAAATTTTTGTTATGCATCTAATTGAAAATTATCCGAATTATGTCGAGTTTGATGTAATTTGCCGCAAAAGTCTCATTAATCCATTAAAATTAAATTCGAAAAAAAAATTAATTAAAAATATAAGAACTTTACTTTTTTATATTAATAAAAAAATATAGAGAAAAATATTATGTTTAAAAAAATAACGAAAAAAAAACAAAATTTACGGTTTTTTTACATTTCTCCCACATATGTGGGACCATTATTAAGAATTATATTCGTTTAAATATTTCTGATTAAAATATTTAATTTTACAATCGATGTTAATTTTAAAAATAACCCAAAAACTTTTTAGCTGATTAAAAAAATTCTTTATTTTCACGCCGCAAAAGTATCATTAATCCATTACTTTAGAAAAAAAAAAAAAATTTAAATACAAGAACTTTAATTTTTTTATTATGTAAACAAAAAAATATAAAGAAAAATATTATATATTTTTTTTTTCGACTATTTTTCTCTATTAGAAAATGGACGGTTTTTTTACATTTCTCCCACATATGTGGGACCATTATTAAGAATTATATTCGTTTAAATATTTCTGATTAAAATATTTAATTTTACAATCGATGTTAATTTTAAAAATAACCCAAAAACTTTTTAGCTGATTAAAAAAATTCTTTATTTTCACTTACACATACTTTGATTCGTATGCGATGTGATGATTGATTTCTTCCGTCTTTTGTTCCATCGTAAGTATATTCAAAGTACTGAACGGATAAACATTCTGAATAGAGAACAAGTATTAATCAGCTGTTAAAATGTCTTTTACATTGCGGAGAATCGTTTCGCTGGCAATCATCCGAATTAGAGATAGATATCTTTGTCGTTATCAAAGAACAAACGAGAGATTCTTTTTGGCCATCTATGTTCCCCTCAATGTAGTCTCGTCAATCACGATGTCGCTCGTCGTCCGTAAGATTTACACGCGTAGCAATAACACAGCGCGAGCGTAGGTGCCTCGCGAGAGGAAGCTGTTTGTCGTACGCCTTTATAAACGGAAATTATACCCGCGCCTCGTGACATCAATCACGAATTCTTATAACCGTTTTATACGCGTAAGGACCCGATGCGTGACACGTGTAGTAAATTCGTGGAAGCTCTATTTGAGAGTGACTCGTTCAAAGAATCGTGTTCAATGGTCGCCGTTATTTACGATTGCGACGTTAAATCAAGGTGGAATAAATCTCATCTATATACATTGATCTCGTTGATGATTATTATTCTGTCTCTGTTAATCAATCTAAGAACAATAACGATTAATGTCTGTATAAAACTAGTTTTATGTTCTTCACATCGGCATTGTATGATTTACAGTATCGATAATGTACGTGCACAACTCATAAAGCGAAACTTTAGATGACAAAATAAGTCTCTCCGCTTGTTATTAAATTTTTTCGAAATCCGTATAGAGTCTTGAAGACAGTGTTTTCTTGCTTCGCAATGAACGAATGCATCGTAAAGGAAGGAAACACTGTCTTCAAGATTGGTAGATTGTACCTTCTGGAGGACATCAATCATTTCTCTGGCACAGACACATCGAAATGGTTGTGAATGCACGCGGGAATAACGGACGTGCTTTAAATGGCCGTTGTCGTCAACAATGGCAGCGTAAATTTACGCTTGATACTCAACGACGGCGTGGACGTGACGATTGGAGCCCGAATAAAAGTTGTTAATTCGAAAAGTTTGCTTTCTAAAGCGTTTTCAAGAGCCCGAGTCTCGATATCTATTCTATTCACGACATATATCTAATGCTCAGGTAACCTTTCTGGTAACAGCATTGATGGTTTTCATAGCCGTTCGAACAGAATACGTCAATCTCTTCAGGGCGAATAATTCACGAGAGGAGAAAGTGCTTAGAGCACGAAAGTGGACCTGTCGTCGCTCCAAGACATAATGATCGCGTCTTTACTCTCCTACCTGGGCGCAGCTAGCTAATTCAGTTCGCTCAGTCACGTAAGTCCTGAATATGTCACAACGACTTACATTATAATATGCTCTCTTACATCGGGCGGCAATGGTTTTACACGTATCAGACATGTTCCCTCATTTGCGCTTATTGTATAAAATGAAAATTGGGTCCATTTAGCTACGTGTACGAGTTGCACGTATTAGGAACCGTAAGAAACTTGACCAGTTCCAGTCAGTTACTCAATAAGGGCAATATCCGATACATATATTTTACATAGTTAAACTCCAGTCGTTCTCCTATATTTTTAGTAAATTATCTCTTCAAAAATTTCTTGATCTATTTAAATCTCTTGCAATAATTCGTATAGGCAGCTTCAAATAAATTTGTGTGTGTGTCTGGAACTTCTAAGTATCTTAATACATTACTGTTAATAGCCAATTATTATATATCAATTATAATTACACTTGTCATTAAACACAAAATATATTTATACCAAGAATTCAGATAGAAAGAGAAAGAGAGAGCAACATTTTATCGCCCCTGAAACAAGTGTCGATTGGCTCTTACATAGCCGAGCATGAAAAACGGTTGACCATTTAGAACACGTCAATCACACATCACGGTTCCTCGCTCCAGAGACGCTCCACGACACAGGGAAGCACGCAAATGCGGGCCGGAAGTGGTCCTGTCGTCGCCAACAACGATGTGATGAACGCGTCTTCGCCTCTGCCGTACGAGCGTACGCAATTGCCGGGTCCGGGATTGTGAGTGTATCCCGTTGTGTGTGTTGAAAAGAGGGGACTTACACGCGTACGTGGGTGGGCCGTTGTTGCCTCGTGTCACGGATTCTTCAAGCACGCGGTATTCCCGTAGGGCGCCGCTGCGACACGTGGCATCGTTGAGAGATTCGGTAAATTATTAGCAAGGCAACACACGAGAAAAGCTATGGTTTTCTCTCTTTCTCTCTATCTGTCTCCCGCCTCGTTGCCTCCTTTGCGCGCGTGACGACTGTATTAGGGAAATACGCGTTTTGTTGCCGCGCGTCAACTGTACATTTTTACAGACGCAGATCAAGAGAGATGGCCATTTTCACGTACGGTATTTATTAAATAATCGGATGAGAGAGATAATCGGATTCATTTACACCTACCTAAAAAAATGTCCGCAATCTGTGTAATACGTTTATATAATTATTTGAGAGCATGCAAAACATGTAGATACATGCTAAATTATAAATACAAACATGTCTTCTCAATTTTTTCATTGATAACAAAACGATTTTCGTTGAGGCAAGCAATTCTAATTTTCTGTAAAACAGCCGTTTTAAAAGATTAGACGATATTAGACCGGAGATGTATAAAGTTAATAGAATCCATTACAAACTTGTCATAAATAAATTCTTAGCGACGGCTTTCAAAAGCACGAGGTAGGGGAGAAGATAAAAAGGAAACGATCAAGTATTCGAGACATCGTTCTCTTAATTGAAGTTATCATATGAACTGCCATTCGCTTCGGAGATATCTATATTTCGTTCATCGATAATGCGATAAAAAAAAGGATCGTGGTAGTGGTAATGGATGACATCATTACGACGAAGGGTAGAATGGTATTTATAAAAGGCAGAAGGTAACCGGTCGGGCGACTTTCGTGGAAGACGAGCGAAGTCAAAAATGTCGGATCGCGGATCGTACGATTGGCCGTTCATTTGCGTGCACTACAAAGTGTTGCGTGATTCATTGTTAACGAGATTGAGGAAATTATTAGCGAAAGCAGATATATAGGATATAACTCGTTCTTTTTGGCGCACTTTTTCGCACGCGAGCGATGTGCAACGGGGTACCATCGAGAAAAATACGTGTTTCGTGTAATGACAGTTTCTTCATCATCCAACGAGTGTGGATACAATCGTACATTAAGACAATTAACGGCGAACCTTCAATTATTGCAAACCGGCAATAAAAATTCTTGCCTCTCTTAATGTCTCTCTATTCGTACTATTTACCCACCCGAACCTTCAATTATTGCACACAAACCGGCAATAAAAATTCTTGCCTCTCTTAATGTCTCTCTATTCGTACTATTTACCCACGAGTGACATTTGTTCGTAGCGTGACCAATTGCCTTTCAACTCTTGTTCCAGTCGTATCACATGGTACGCGCGTACACACATTTTGTAGAAGAAAATATATAGTAGGGATTGAATCTCTCCTGAGTGTTGCAATTTAAACTACACAATGTACGACACGCATAACATTTTGCGCACCATATAAGTGGGACAGACAAATGGACTCTATACTTATGAGAGCCATGTTTCTTCTTAGAAATGATTAAATTACTGAATATATATATATA
>NW_021853375.1:188141-193404 GCF_003651465.1 Formica exsecta
TATATGAAAAAATATATATGTATTAAAAAAAAAAAATTAAAAATCGTGATCTTGTTACATGAAGATTTGACTTATCAATTTTCCGGCGGATTCCTATTAGGATTTTTCGTTCAATTGTGGAAATTTTATTTTATAACATATTCTAAGAGAGGGACAAGGGGGTGGGGGGAATCTCGCATGAGCAATGAATAATTTATGCGACATTGTAGAAAATCGTTCAGCCTCGCTCTTCTGCGAACAGGTGCTCGATCGTACAGGAAGAAATAGTTAGTTCGAGTAGCCAGAATTCGAATAACGTCCCGTGCGGCATGTAGGGGAACACTTCCTTTCGTCAATTATCAGAGGCATACCATCGCGCGGAATTGCAGCCGGACGCGAAAAATGCATCGCGTCGCAAGAAGCGCTCGCTTGTATCATCGACACCGACGTTCTATGCGTATTTCACGTGTCGCTGACAGCGCGACAAGATCGGCGCGCGCAATGACGGATGACGTACTACTGCGAAACGAAGGGAGACGGAAACTTTGATCGGTAGGAAAGTCGCGTAACCGGTCGGGCGGCTTCGCGGAAGACGGAACGAAAAAAGCCGCTGGCGAGATCAAAAATATCCCGATCGCGGTGATCATGCGCGATCGTTAGCCGGTAGTCAGGTGAAAATTTGTTGCCCGAGTATCACGCAACGATACGTACACGTACGTATACGCGCGCGCGCCCGTGTTCGAGGAGAGAGATACGACGGGCCCACCCACACTACCGGCCCGAAAAACCGGCCGCTGTTCCTTCCGTACGGCTATAATTTATCGCGGAGTGACTGACTGGTCGTTAGAGCGAGGGAGCGATAACGCATCGGAGAGAGAAAAGGAGAAATTATGAACGTATGTGCGTGTGCGTGCGTGATCGACCCGTCCGTCGTTTGAGCGATTAGGATGGCATCCTCCTGCGTTTCTTTGTGGATCTCGCTCTCGAGAAACTTGCTTACGTCGTTAGCGAGGTATCGTTACGTCATTTGGCTCGAGCTCGCACTAATATCGAGATATTTTGCACGGCAATATGGAATTCCTTTGAATAAATATTTTATAGTAATTTAAATTTAAAACGCATATAGAAACTTTACTATTTCTCTTATACATTTATATTTTATGAAATAACTACTTTTAATGAATATTATCTTTAAATTAAATCGTACAAATTAACTGCTAATTTATAATGTAATCTCAATGTCTTCAAAAAAGAGAAAAAATATAAAATTATCATGAATAATGTATATGCATTCGTAGTATGAAAATTTTTATACCGTTACGTTTTACGATTGAAAAATGAGAAAGATATGAACAATGTATGTATGCATGTGTGTAATGCTAACTTGTATCTGGTTTTTTTTTATTAGAATACCAATAATATTTTTTGTAAAAAAATACTATTTTGCAGTTATCGTGGATTCGTGGTCAAGTACAATCAACTTTATGCGCCGCGGTGTACGTTATCTGATTGAAGTTTCTTTATAGTTAATTACTTTGTCATACTGTTAAGTACCTTTTAATTCTCGGCTCATTCCCGATGTCTGCCTTTCAATCGGCAAGGCCGTGTTTCAATTATACTTTCCCAGCGCGCATTGAGATATTAAATGAAATCCATAAATTCATGGACGCGTCTCGATTAATCACGGTTGCATGGTCTGCGTGAAAGGTAATTGCAAGCCGCAACTGAATACGCGCCGATATAAACGCACGATTATTCCGCCGATTATATCTAATCTGAATTATCTAAACACATTACCGGGCTTTGCACAATCGTGGAATCCATTAACGCGCTCGTCCTAAGTTACGAGATTCACGGAGCTTCCTCATGTACTTAAAGCGCAGCTCCGTGTATAGCCAAGAGGATACAGGCGGGGAGAAATTCGTACAAGCTTTCTGACCAGAATTAACGACCGTGAGGGTCGCGCGAAAATAGAAAATGGCCGAGTATTCGAACGATTCGTTAATCTTTGAGAGGGTGTTTAGTGCGAGAGCGTCATCCGAATCGGAACGCCACTATGTGTAAGAGAAACACGCCGGCTTCTAAGCGACGCCAATCTCAGCACGCAATTCTCATCGCGCCATGGCACGACTAGTAATTTTACGAACCTACGAAAATAATCCTCGACCCGGGACAATAAAATTCTCTCGAGCGAAGCACGTCATTTTACAAGCCGATACCTCTCGGGGCAGTTTCGATCCTCCGCCGAGAGCGGCGGTGTTTACCATAAAATCCAATAAGCTTAAGTGTGTTCAACGCGAAAATAAGATAAACCCTCGATCTGAGTACACACCCCCTTGATACATCAAGGGCGGCATCGCCGGATAGACCCACCCTAGTCGTGGCCCCTCCACCAAAATTCCTGGCAATCACCCTCCAGCATCGTGAGCCCCAATATTAATTACCGATTCGTCCTCGTTGTCTACGAAGTAACGGCGATGGACCTACGAGTAATCATTCGTCCGCGAGAGAAAGAGAAAGGAAAAGAGAATGAGAGAGAGAGAAAGGAAAAAAAAGAGAGAGTAGCTACACGATCGAGCTGGGAACGTTTAACGGATATCTGACGAGTTCATTAATAACCCTTGGTAGGTAGGTGGATAGCTCTTCAGGTATTCGCGCGCTTAATTGATTCTCTTACATAATTACCGCAAACTTCTCCTCTCTCCGTCTTGCCTATACGTGCCTGTTCGATCACGTATCGTCCACCCGCAGTTCTACGACTTCGCTACTTTTTGCGTTTGTGCCTCTCGTTACCTCCTTCCAGACGCTGCATCGCGAGAGAGATACGTTTACGACTTTGAACCCAATACTTGCACACACGGGAGATGTGTTGGAACGTGGAGAAGCATAAGAGATCAGAGATTATCCGATTCGTTCAAGTATCGAAGTAGCGTCTTGCGATAACGAGCTACTTTAAGGGTCAAAATTAAATAGATGATATCTTGTATTAATAACAACTTTGTCATTTTTGGTCTAATTGTTGATCAGTCTAATCTTATATAAGGTTTTATATATATTGTCCTGGATTTATTAAAGATATGATACGGAAATAAAGATGAATGCAAGAATTCAAGATAATTCAAAAATATGCGTTCGCTTCAGTGTTTTTAAACACAGAAACGTATACAATATAAATCAACTGTGCAAATATCACGCGACGAGGTTAGTCACCAAACTCTATGTAAAACCAGGGTAGGAGACATGTGGTGTGAAAAAAAAAATCCCACTACAAAAAACCTTATACAGGTAAAAAAAAATACGCAGTAAATACATAAAAAAATATCCCAACTTGTATACAACAAAAAAGTTTAAAAAAATATCTCGTGTGCTTATTTACCCTTAAAAAAAATTTATAAAAAAATTTCCTCTAAAAAATAACCTCAAAAAATAATAAAAACTAAAAAATAATTTTCTCCTAAAAAGTATCCTCCAAAAAATTAAAATTAAATATGAAATCAATAATTAATTTTCCTTTAAAAGATAATTTTCTTATAAAAAATAAAAAACAAAAACATTATGTTCCTCTAAAAAATAGAAAATCAAAATTAAATCTGAAATATTAAGAAAAATCTGTTTTTCAAAATAAGTTCAATCTTGTAAAAAATAAAAAATAACTAATTTATTGAAGATTACATGGAAACAAAGATGAATACGAGAATTCGAAATAATTTAAATATGTATACAATATAAATCAACTGTGCAAATACCACGCGACGGGGTTAGTCACCGAAACCGGGTAGGAAACACGTGGTGTGAAAAAAAAAGACTTTGTTCACCCTCGTGACGACTATGCCTGGAATTCCCTAGACTGACGTTGCGAAGCGCGATACTGTCGAAGGGTTGCTTTAATGAATTTATAGAGACTCGGAGGGAACTTCCCCATAGAGCATCCCAAAAATTCGTCAACCTATAAAAATATACGGTTCGTAGTTTCGAAAGGATCAACGTCCCGCGAATGTGTAACGAGAAAAAGCGCGAATATTGTGTACGTTAAGTTCGTGATTAATATTTTGTAAAACATGTTATGAAAACAAAGTAAATCATGTCGTAAAAGTTAAAAGCTATCGATATAGCCTGTAAGACAATTACGTTATCGCAAAAATAACTTAACAACCTCGGAGAAAACAAGTTATGCATAATTCTGGGATCGCGTGCCTTCGTCGGCGACGTACGATACGAGTAAAGCAATCTTAAAAATTCACGTAATACTAACGCAACAGTCGCATAGTATAACGTTACTCGTAACATTGTTAACAAATGTCTCAGTCTTACCCGAGGAAACGTGCGTCCGGTTAGTCACACGACATATTTTCGAGGGCGTATTACTACGAAAATGTGTGTAGGTCGGCGGTAAATAAAGAATTTATCCGCGTGCTATAACCCGGTTAGAGGTAGACGAGAGAGTAAAGTGCAGGTCGATGATCGACCTTTCAACGAAGTAGTTGCGGTTGTATCCTCTCCACGCTCACTGCTTATGGATATAAATATATCTACTGTCTTTACGTAATCGCGGCTACACTCGCATGATTACTCGAGAGTCCGAAATTTACGATCCTCCGATAATAGTCGGGCCGAGAGAACACGTATCTGTACGTCACACGCTTGTGTCATTACGTTCATCCACTGTGGAAATAGCCAACGTTGGCCGATGTACTTTACGACGATAGCGCCTGTAGTAAAGCACAATAAAGCACGATTTGCCTACATTACGTAGGAGTAAAATTCTCGCAATTTGCATTACTCCGTCCTACTTTGAATTCAAGCACGTTCGTGAACGATATTTCTCTCTTTTTCTCTCTGTCTCATAAATTAACATATTATTAACTAAAACCATCGAAAACAAAACTGATTATTCACCTTTGGTACAATTATTGTTTTTAAAACAAATGCATTTACATATTT
Source organism: Formica exsecta (assembly GCF_003651465.1). Lineage (NCBI taxonomy): Eukaryota > Metazoa > Arthropoda > Insecta > Hymenoptera > Formicidae > Formica > Formica exsecta. The sequence continues at coordinate 193,062 of NW_021853375.1, forward strand.
AAAAAATACGGATAAATGCGATATATGAGACCAAAATTAGTTTCGCGCTTTAAACATTACATAACTTAATTTTCAACGGAAAGTGTCAGTTGTTTTGCGAGTAAATGAATCGTATCGCGCTCTCGTTTCCAATGAAATATCATTATCACTTTTATTCTCCTGTATATTGCAGCTTTTTCTCACCGATGATAATAGCTACATGCCATGTCCAATTAAGTTTTCCGCGAGAGATTACATTATTCGCAATAAGTTTCTTACAGGCGCGTTAACTGCCACTCAGGGTTCGGTTAATTACATCAGGCTTGAAACCTCGCATTATCTGTCCCCTTCTCCCCCCCCCTCC